>NW_027278619.1:0-157948 GCF_030028105.1 Mobula birostris
TGCATGAGTTTGAGGGCAGGAGTTTCAAGGCATGAGATTCAGGGCATGAGTTTCAGTGCATGAGTTTGAGGGCAGGAGCTTCAGGGCATGAGATTCAGGGCATGAGTTTCAGGGCATGAGATTCAGGGCAGGTATTTCAGGGCATGTAATTCAGGGCATGAGTTTCTGGCCAGATGATTCAGTGCACGAGTTTCAGAGCATGAGATTCAGGGCATGAGATTCAGGGCATGATTTTCAGGGCAGGAGATGCAGGGCAGGTGTTTCAGTGCCGGAGTTTCAGGGCAAGAGATTCAGGGCATGAGATTCAGGGCATGAGTTTCAGGGCATGAGTTTCAGGGCAGGAGTTTCAGGGGATGTGATTCAGGGCGTGAGTTTCAGGATATGAGATTCATGGCATGAGTTTCAGTGCAGGAGTTTCAGGGCATGAGATTCCGGGCATGAGTTGCAGTGCATGAGTTTGAGGGCAGGAGTTTGAAGGCATGAGATTCAGGGGATGAGTTTCAGTGCATGAGTTTGAGGGCAGGAGTTTCAAGGCATGAGATTCAGGGCATGAGTTTCAGTGCATGAGTTTGAGGGCAGGAGTTTCAGGGCATGAGATTCAGGGCATGAGTTTCAGGGCATGAGATTCAGGGCATGTAATTCAGGGAATGAGTTTCTGGGCAGATGATTCAGGGCAGGAGTTTTAGGGCATGTGATTCAGGGCAAGAGTTTCAGTGCATGAGTTTCAGGGCAGGACTTTCAGCGTATGTGATTTAGGGCATGAGTTTCAGGGCATGAGATTCAGGGCTTGAGTTTCAGGGCATGAGGTTCAGGGCATGAGTTTCAGGGCATGAGATTCAGGGCATGAGTTTCAGTGCAGGAACTTGAGGGCATGAGATTCAGTGCACGAGTTTCAGAGCGTGAGATTCACGGCATGAGATTCAGGGCATGATTTTCAGGGCAGGAGATTCAGGGCAGGTGTTTCAGTGCAGGAGTTTCAGGGCAAGAGATTCAGGGCATGAGATTCAGGGCATGAGTTTCAGGACAGGAGATTCAGGACATGAGTTTCAGGGCATGAGTTTCAGGGCATGAGTTTCAGGGCAGGAGTTTCAGGGCATGTGATTCAGGGCGTGAGTTTCAGGATATGAGATTCATGGCATGACTTTCAGTGCAGGAGTTTCAGGGCATGAGATTCAGTGCACGAGTTTCAGAGCATGAGATTCAGGGCATGAGATTCAGGGCATGATTTTCAGGGCAGGAGATGCAGGGCAGGTGTTTCAGTGCCGGAGTTTCAGGGCAAGAGATTCAGGGCATGAGATTCAGGGCATGAGTTTCAGGGCATGAGTTTCAGGGCAGGAGTTTCAGGGGATGTGATTCAGGGCGTGAGTTTCAGGATATGAGATTCATGGCATGAGTTTCAGTGCAGGAGTTTCAGGGCATGAGATTCAGGGCATGAGATTCAGGGCATGAGATTTAGGACAGGAGATTCAGGGCATGAGTTTCAGGGCATGAGATTCAGGGCATGAGTTTCAGTGCATGAGTTTGAGGGCAGGAGTTTCAAGGCATGAGATTCAGGGCATGAGTTTCAGTGCATGAATTTGAGGGCAGGAGCTTCAGGGCATGAGATTCAGGGCATGAGTTTCAGGGCATGAGATTCAGGGCAGGTATTTCAGGGCATGTAATTCAAGGCATGAGTTTCTGGCCAGATGATTCAGTGCACGAGTTTCAGAGCATGAGATTCAGGGCATGAGATTCAGGGCATGATTTTCAGGACAGGAGATGCAGGGCAGGTGTTTCAGTGAGGGAGTTTCAGGGCAAGAGATTCAGGGCATGAGATTCAGGGCATGAGTTTCAGGGCATGAGTTTCAGGGCAGGAGTTTCAGGGCATGTGATTCAGGGCGTGAGTTTCAGGATATGAGATTCATGGCATGAGTTTTAGTGCAGGAGTTTCAGGGCATGAGATTCCGGGCATGAGTTGCAGTGCATGAGTTTGAGGCCAGGAGTTTGAAGGCATGAGATTCAGGGGATGAGTTTCAGTGCATGAGTTTGAGGGCAGGAGTGTCAGGGCATGAGATTCAGGGCATGAGTTTCAGGGCATGAGATTCAGGGCAGGTATTTCAGGGCATGTAATTCAGGGCATGAGTTTCTGGGCAGATGATTCAGGGCAGGAGTTTTAGGGCATGTGATTCAGGGCAAGAGTTTCAGTGCATGAGTTTCAGGGCAGGAGTTTCAGCGTATGTGATTTAGGGCATGAGTTTCAGGGCATGAGATTCAGGGCTTGAGTTTCAGGACAGGAGATTCAGGGCATCAGTTTCAGTGCATGAGTTTCAGGGCTAGAATTTCAGGGTATGAGTTTCAGGGCAGGAGTTTCAGGGCATGTAATTCACGGCGTGAGTTTCAGGATATGAGATTCATGGCATGAGTTTCAGTACAGGAGTTTCAGGGCATGAGTTTCAGGACATGAGTTTCAGGGCATGAGTTTCAGGGCAGGAGATTCAGGGCATGTAATTCAGGGCGTGAGTTTCAGGATATGAGATTCATGGCATGAGTTTCTGTGCAGGAGTTTCAGGGCATGAGATTCAGGGCATGAGTTTCAGGGCATGAGATTCAGGGCAGGTATTTCAGGGCATGTAATTCAGGGCATGCGTTTCTGGGCAGATGATTCAGGGCAGGAGTTTTAGGGCATGTGATTCAGGGCTTGAGATTCAGGGCTTGAGTTTCAGGGCAAGAGGTTCAGGGCATGGGTTTCAGGGCATGAGATTCAGGGCATGAGTTTCAGTGCAGGAACTTGAGGGCATGAGATTCAGTGCACGAGTTTCAGAGCATGAGATTCAGGGGATGAGATTCAGGGCATGATTTTCAGGGCAGGAGATGCAGGGCAGGTGTTTCAGTGCAGGAGTTTCAGGGCATGAGATTCAGGGCATGAGATTCAGGGCATGAGTTTCAGGGCATGAGTTTCAGGGCAGGAGTTTCAGGGCATGTGATTCAGGGCGTGAGTTTCAGGATATGAGATTCATGGCATGAGTTTCAGTGCAGGAGTTTCAGGGCATGAGATTCCGGGCATGAGTTTCAGTGCATGAGTTTGAGGGCAGGAGTTTCAAGGCATGAGATTCAGGGCATGAGTTTCAGTGCATGAGTTTGAGGGCAGGAGTTTCTGGGCATGAGATTCAGGGCATGAGTTTCAGGGCATGAGATTCAGGGCAGGTATTTCAGGGCATGTAATTCAGGGCATGAGTTTCTGGGCAGATGATTCAGGGCAGGAGTTTTAGGGCATGTGATTCAGGGCAAGAGTTTCAGTGCATGAGTTTCAGGGCAGGAGTTTCAGCGTATGTGATTTAGGGCATGAGTTTCAGGGCATGAGATTCAGTGCTTGAGCTTCAGGGTATGAGGTTCAGGGCATGAGTTTCAGGGCATGAGATTCAGGGCATGAGTTTCAGTGCAGGAACTTGAGGGCATGAGATTCAGTGCACGAGTTTCAGAGCATGAGATTCAGGGCATGATTTTCAGGGCATGAGATTCAGGGCAGGTGTTTCAGTGCAGGAGTTTCAGGGCATGAGATTCAGAGCATGAGATTCAGGGCATGAGTTTCAGGATATGAGATTCTTGGCATGAGTTTCAGTGCAGGAGTTTCAGGGCATGAGATTCAGGGCATGAGTTTCAGGACATGCGATTCAGGGCATGAGTTTCAGTGCAGGAACTGGAGGTAATGAGATTCAGTGCACGAGTTTCAGGGCATGAGATTCAGGGCATGAGCTTCAGGACATGAGTTTTTGGACAGGAGATTCAGGGCATGAGTTTCAGGGCATGAGTTTCAGGGCAGGAGTTTCAGGGCATGTAATTCAGGGCATGAGTTTCAGGATATGAGATTCATGGCATGAGTTTCAGTGCAGGAGTTTCAGGGCATGAGATTCAGGGCATGAGTTTCAGGGCATGAGATTCAGGGCAGGTATTTCAGGGCATGTAATTCAGGGAATCAGTTTCTGGGCTGATGATTCAGGGCAGGAGTTTTAGGGCATGTGATTCAGGGCATGATTTTCAGGGTATCAGACTCAGGCTTGAGTTTCAGTGCAGGAACTTGAGGGCATGAGATTCAGTGCACGAGTTTCAGAGCATGAGATTCAGGGCATGAGATTCAGGGCATGATTTTCAGGGCAGGAGATTCAGGGCAGGTGTTTCAGTGCAGGAGTTTCAGGGCAAGAGATTCAGGGCATGAGATTCAGGGCATGAGTTTCAGGGCATGAGTTTCAGGGCAGGAGTTTCAGGGCATGTGATTCAGGGCGTGAGTTTCAGGATATGAGATTCTTGGCATGAGTTTCAGTGCAGGAGTTTCAGGGCATGTAATTCAGGGCGTGAGTTTCAGTATATGAGATTCATGGCATGAGTTTCAGTGCAGTCGTTTAGGGCATGAGATTCAGGGCATGAGTTTCAGGGCATGAGATTCAGGGCAGGAGTTTCAGGGTATATGATTTAGGGCATGAGTTTCAGAGCATGAGATTCAGGGCTTGAGTTTCAGGGCATGAGGTTCAGGGCATGAGTTTCAGGGCATGAGATTCAGGGCATGAGTTTCAGTGCAGGAACTTGAGGGCATGAGATTCAGTGCACGAGTTTCAGAGCATGAGATTCAGGGCATGAGATTCAGGGCATGATTTTCAGGGCAGGAGATTCAGGGCAGGTGTTTCAGTGAAGGAGTTTCAGGGCATGAGATTCAGGGCATGAGATTCGGGGCATGAGTTTCAGGGCATGAGTTTCAGGGCAGGAGTTTCAGGGCATTAGATTCAGTGCACGAGTTTCAGAGCATGAGATTGAGGGCATGAGATTCAGGGCATGACTTTCAGGGCATGAGATTCAGGGCATGAGTTTCAGGGCATGAGTTTCAGGGCTTGAGTTTCAGGGCAGGAGTTTCAGGGCGTGTGATTCAGGGCCTGAGTTTCAGGATATGAGATTCATGGCATGAGTTTCTTTGCAGGAGTTTCAGGGCATGAGATTCAGAGCATGAGTTTCAGTGCATGAGTTTGAGGGCAGGAGTTTCAATGCATGAGTTTCAGGGCAGGAGTTTCAGGGCATGTGATTCAGGGAGTGAGATTCAGAATATGAGATTCATGGCATGAGTTTCAGTGCAGGAGTTTCAGGGCATGAGATTCAGAGCATGAGTTTCAGTGCATGAGTTTCAGGGCAGGAGTTTCAGGGTATGTGATTTCGGGCATGATTTTCAGGGTATGAGATTCAGGGCTTGAGTTTCAGGGCATGAGATTCAGGGCATGAGTTTCAGTGCAGGAACTTGAGGGCATGAGATTCAGTGCACGAGTTTCAGAGCATCAGATTCAGGGCATGAGATTCAGGGCATGATTTTCAGGGCAGGAGATTCAGGGCAGGTGTTTCAGTGCAGGAGTTTCAGGGCATGAGATTCAGGGTATGAGATTCAGGGCATGAGTTTCAGGGCATGAGTTTCAGGGCATGAGTTTCAGTGCAGGAGTTTCAGGGCATGAGATTCAGGGCATGAGTTTAAGGGTAGGTGATTCAGGGCAGGAGTTTCAGGACATGCGATTCAGGGCATGAGTTTCAGTGCAGGAACTTGAGGTAATAAGATTCAGTGCACGAGTTTCAGAGCATCAGATTCAGGGCATGAGATTCAGGGCATGATTTTCAGGGCAGGAGATTCAGGGCAGGTGTTTCAGTGCAGGAGTTTCAGGGCATGAGATTCAGGGTATGAGATTCAGGGCATGAGTTTCAGGGCATGAGTTTCAGGGCATGAGTTTCAGTGCAGGAGTTTCAGGGCATGAGATTCAGGGCATGAGTTTAAGGGTAGGTGATTCAGGGCAGGAGTTTCAGGACATGCGATTCAGGGCATGAGTTTCAGTGCAGGAACTTGAGGTAATAAGATTCAGTGCACGAGTTTCAGAGCGTGAGATTCAGGGCATGAGATTCAGGGCATGAGTTTCAGGGCAGGAGATTCAGGATATTTGTTTCAGTGCAGGAGTTTCAGGGCATGAGATTCAGGGCATGAGATTCAGGGCATGAGATTTAGGACAGGAGATTCAGGGCATGAGTTTCAGGGCATGAGTTTCAGGGATGAGTTTCAGAGCAGGAGTTTCAGGGCGTGAGTTTCAGGACATGAGATTCATGGCATGAGTTTCAGTGCAGGAGTTTCGGGCATGAGATTCAGGGCATGAGTTTCTGTGCAGATGATTCAGGGCAGGAGTTTTAGGGCATGTGATTCAGGGCATGAGTTTCAGTGCATGAGTTTCAGTGCAGGAGTTTCAGGGCATGAGTTTCAGGGCATGAGATTCAGGGCAGGTATTTCAGGGCATGTAATTCAGGGCATGAGTTTCTGGGCAGATGATTCAGGGGAAGGAGTTTTAGGGCATGTGATTCAGGGCATGAGTTTCAGGACATGAGATTCATGGCAGGAGTTTCAGTGCAGTAGTTTCAGGGCATGAGTTTCAGGGTAGGTGATTCAGGGCAGGAGTTTCAGGACATGAGATTCAGGGCATGAGTTTCAGTGCATGAACTTGAGGTAATGAGATTCAGTGCACGAGTTTCAGAGCGTGAGATTCAGGGCATGAGATTCAGGGCATGAGTTTCAGGGCGGGAGATTCAGGGCATGAGATTCAGGGCATGAGTTTTAGGACAGGAGATTCAGGGCATGAGTTTCAGGGCATGAGTTTCAGGGCATGAGTTTCAGGGCAGGAGTTTCAGGGCATGTAATTCACGGTGTGAGTTTCAGGATATGAGATTCATGGCATGAGTTTCAGTACCGGAGTTTCAGGGCATGAGACTCAGGGCATGAGTTTCAGGGCATGAGATTCAGGACAGGAGTTTCAAGGCATGAGATTCAGGGCATGAGTTTCAGTGCATGAGTTTGAGGGCAGGAGTTTCAAGGCATGAGATTCAGGGCATGAGTTTCAGTGCATGAGTTTGAGGGCAGGAGCTTCAGGGCATGAGATTCAGGGCATGAGTTTCAGGGCATGAGATTCAGGGCAGGTATTTCAGGGCATGTAATTCAGGGCATGAGTTTCTGGCCAGATGATTCAGTGCACGAGTTTCAGAGCATGAGATTCAGGGCATGAGATTCAGGGCATGATTTTCAGGGCAGGAGATGCAGGGCAGGTGTTTCAGTGCCGGAGTTTCAGGGCAAGAGATTCAGGGCATGAGATTCAGGGCATGAGTTTCAGGGCATGAGTTTCAGGGCAGGAGTTTCAGGGGATGTGATTCAGGGCGTGAGTTTCAGGATATGAGATTCATGGCATGAGTTTCAGTGCAGGAGTTTCAGGGCATGAGATTCCGGGCATGAGTTGCAGTGCATGAGTTTGAGGGCAGGAGTTTGAAGGCATGAGATTCAGGGGATGAGTTTCAGTGCATGAGTTTGAGGGCAGGAGTTTCAAGGCATGAGATTCAGGGCATGAGTTTCAGTGCATGAGTTTGAGGGCAGGAGTTTCAGGGCATGAGATTCAGGGCATGAGTTTCAGGGCATGAGATTCAGGGCATGTAATTCAGGGAATGAGTTTCTGGGCAGATGATTCAGGGCAGGAGTTTTAGGGCATGTGATTCAGGGCAAGAGTTTCAGTGCATGAGTTTCAGGGCAGGACTTTCAGCGTATGTGATTTAGGGCATGAGTTTCAGGGCATGAAATTCAGGGCTTGAGTTTCAGGGCATGAGGTTCAGGGCATGAGTTTCAGGGCATGAGATTCAGGGCATGAGTTTCAGTGCAGGAACTTGAGGGCATGAGTTTCAGGGCAGGAGTTTCAGGGGATGTGATTCAGGGCATGAGTTGCAGTGCAGGAGTTTCAGGGCATGAGATTCCGGGCATGAGTTGCAGTGCATGAGTTTGAGGGCAGGAGTTTGAAGGCATGAGATTCAGGGGATGAGTTTCAGTGCATGAGTTTGAGGGCAGGAGTTTCAAGGCATGAGATTCAGGGCATGAGTTTCAGTGCATGAGTTTGAGGGCAGGAGTTTCAGGGCATGAGATTCAGGGCATGAGTTTCAGGGCATGAGATTCAGGGCATGTAATTCAGGGCATGAGTTTCTGGGCAGATGATTCAGGGCAGGAGTTTTAGGGCATGTGATTCAGGGCAAGAGTTTCAGTGCATGAGTTTCAGGGCAGGACTTTCAGCGTATGTGATTTAGGGCATGAGTTTCAGGGCATGAGATTCAGGGCTTGAGTTTCAGGGCATGAGGTTCAGGGCATGAGTTTCAGGGCATGAGATTCAGGGCATGAGTTTCAGTGCAGGAACTTGAGGGCATGAGATTCAGTGCACGAGTTTCAGAGCGTGAGATTCACGGCATGAGATTCAGGGCATGATTTTCAGGGCAGGAGATTCAGGGCAGGTGTTTCAGTGCAGGAGTTTCAGGGCAAGAGATTCAGGGCATGAGATTCAGGGCATGAGTTTCAGGACAGGAGATTCAGGACATGAGTTTCAGGGCATGAGTTTCAGGGCATGAGTTTCAGGGCAGGAGTTTCAGGGCATGTGATTCAGGGCGTGAGTTTCAGGATATGAGATTCATGGCATGACTTTCAGTGCAGGAGTTTCAGGGCATGAGATTCAGTGCACGAGTTTCAGAGCATGAGATTCAGGGCATGAGATTCAGGGCATGACTTTCAGGGCATGAGATTCAGGGCATGAGTTTCAGGGCATGAGTTTCAGGGCTTGAGTTTCAGGGCAGGAGTTTCAGGGCGTGTGATTCAGGGCCTGAGTTTCAGGATATGAGATTCATGGCATGAGTTTCTTTGCAGGAGTTTCAGGGCATGAGATTCAGAGCATGAGTTTCAGTGCATGAGTTTGAGGGCAGGAGTTTCAGTGCATGAGTTTCAGGGCAGGAGTTTCAGGGCATGTGATTCAGGGCGTGAGATTCAGGATATGAGATTCATGGCATGAGTTTCAGTGCAGGAGTTTCAGGGCATGAGATTCAGAGCATGAGTTTCAGTGCATGAGTTTCAGGGCAGGAGTTTCAGGGTATGTGATTTCGGGCATGATTTTCAGGGTATGAGATTCAGGGCTTGAGTTTCAGGGCATGAGATTCAGGGCATGAGTTTCAGTGCAGGAACTTGAGGGCATGAGATTCAGTGCACGAGTTTCAGAGCATCAGATTCAGGGCATGAGATTCAGGGCATGATTTTCAGGGCAGGAGATTCAGGGCAGGTGTTTCAGTGCAGGAGTTTCAGGGCATGAGATTCAGGGTATGAGATTCAGGGCATGAGTTTCAGGGCATGAGTTTCAGGGCATGAGTTTCAGTGCAGGAGTTTCAGGGTATGAGATTCAGGGCATGAGTTTCAGGGCATGAGTTTCAGGGCATGAGATTCAGTGCAGGAGTTTCAGGGCATGAGATTCAGGGCATGAGTTTAAGGGTAGGTAATTCAGGGCAGGAGTTTCAGGACATGCGATTCAGGGCATGAGTTTCAGTGCAGGAACTTGAGGTAATAAGATTCAGTGCACGAGTTTCAGAGCGTGAGATTCAGGGCAGGAGATTCAGGACATTTGTTTCAGTGCAGGAGTTTCAGGGCATGAGATTCAGGGCATGAGATTCAGGGCATGAGATTTAGGACAGGAGATTCAGGGCATGAGTTTCAGGGCATGAGTTTCAGGGATGAGTTTCAGAGCAGGAGTTTCAGGGCGTGAGTTTCAGGGCATGAGATTCAGGGCATGAGTTTCAGTGCAGGAACTTGAGGGCATGAGATTCAGTGCACGAGTTTCAGAGCGTGAGATTCACGGCATGAGATTCAGGGCATGATTTTCAGGGCAGGAGATTCAGGGCAGGTGTTTCAGGGCATGAGTTTCAGTGCATGAGTTTCAGTGCAGGAGTTTCAGGGCATGAGTTTCAGGGCATGAGATTCAGGGCAGGTATTTCAGGGCATGTAATTCAGGGCATGAGTTTCTGGGCAGATGATTCAGGGGAAGGAGTTTTAGGGCATGTGATTCAGGGCATGAGTTTCAGTGCATGAGTTTCAGGGCAGGAGTTTCAGGGCATGTGATTCAGGGCGTGAGTTTCAGGACATGAGATTCATGGCAGGAGTTTCAGTGCAGTAGTTTCAGGGCATGAGTTTCAGGGTAGGTGATTCAGGGCAGGAGTTTCAGGACATGAGATTCAGGGCATGAGTTTCAGTGCATGAACTTGAGGTAATGAGATTCAGTGCACGAGTTTCAGAGCGTGAGATTCAGGGCATGAGATTCAGGGCATGAGTTTCAGGGCGGGAGATTCAGGGCAGGTGTTTCAGTGCAGGAGTTTCAGGGCATGAGATTCAGGGCATGAGTTTTAGGACAGGAGATTCAGGGCATGAGTTTCAGGGCATGAGTTTCAGGGCAGGAGTTTCAGGGCATGTAATTCACGGTGTGAGTTTCAGGATATGAGATTCATGGCATGAGTTTCAGTACCGGAGTTTCAGGGCATGAGACTCAGGGCATGAGTTTCAGGGCATGAGATTCAGGACAGGAGTTTCAAGGCATGAGATTCAGGGCATGAGTTTCAGTGCATGAGTTTGAGGGCAGGAGTTTCAAGGCATGAGATTCAGGGCATGAGTTTCAGTGCATGAGTTTGAGGGCAGGAGCTTCAGGGCATGATATTCAGGGCATGAGTTTCAGGGCATGAGATTCAGGGCAGGTATTTCAGGGCATGTAATTCAGGGCATGAGTTTCTGGCCAGATAATTCAGTGCACGAGTTTCAGAGCATGAGATTCAGGGCATGAGATTCAGGGCATGATTTTCAGGGCAGGAGATGCAGGGCAGGTGTTTCAGTGCCGGAGTTTCAGGGCAAGAGATTCAGGGCATGAGATTCAGGGCATGAGTTTCAGGGCATGAGTTTCAGGGCAGGAGTTTCAGGGCATGTGATTCAGGGCGTGAGTTTCAGGATATGAGATTCATGGCATGAGTTTCAGTGCAGGAGTTTCAGGGCATGAGATTCCGGGCATGAGTTGCAGTGCATGAGTTTGAGGGCAGGAGTTTGAAGGCATGAGATTCAGGGGATGAGTTTCAGTGCATGAGTTTGAGGGCAGGAGTTTCAAGGCATGAGATTCAGGGCATGAGTTTCAGTGCATGAGTTTGAGGGCAGGAGTTTCAGGGCATGAGATTCAGGGCATGAGTTTCAGGGCATGAGATTCAGGGCAGGTATTTCAGGGCATGTAATTCAGGGCATGAGTTTCTGGGCAGGTGATTCAGGGCAGGAGTTTTAGGGCATGTGATTCAGGGCAAGAGTTTCAGTGCATGAGTTTCAGGGCAGGACTTTCAGCGTATGTGATTTAGGGCATGAGTTTCAGGGCATGAGATTCAGGGCTTGAGTTTCAGGGCATGAGGTTCAGGGCATGAGTTTCAGGGCATGAGATTCAGGGCATGAGTTTCAGTGCAGGAACTTGAGGGCATGAGATTCAGTGCACGAGTTTCAGAGCGTGAGATTCACGGCATGAGATTCAGGGCATGATTTTCAGGGCAGGAGATTCAGGGCAGGTGTTTCAGTGCAGGAGTTTCAGGGCAAGAGATTCAGGGCATGAGATTCAGGGCATGAGTTTCAGGACAGGAGATTCAGGACATGAGTTTCAGGGCATGAGTTTCAGGGCATGAGTTTCAGGGCAGGAGTTTCAGGGCATGTGATTCAGGGCGTGAGTTTCAGGATATGAGATTCATGGCATGACTTTCAGTGCAGGAGTTTCAGGGCATGAGATTCAGGGCATGAGTTTCAGGGTAGGTGATTCAGGGCAGGAGTTTCAGGACATGCGATTCAGGGCATGAGTTTCAGTGCAGGAACTTGAGGTAATGAGATTCAGTGCACGAGTTTCAGAGCGTGAGATTCAGGGGATGAGATTCGGGGCATGAGTTTCAGGGCAGGAGATTCAGGGCAGGTGTTTCAGTGCAGGAGTTTCAGGGCATGAGATTCAGGGCATGAGATTCAGGGCATGAGTTTCAGGACATATGATTCAGGGCATGAGTTTCAGGGCAGGAGTTTCAGGGCATGTAATTCAGGGCGTGAGTTTCAGGATATGAGATTCATGGCATGAGTTTCAGTGCAGGAGTTTCAGGGCATGAGATTCAGGGCAGGAGTTTCAGGGCATGAGATTCCGGGCATGAGTTGCAGTGCATGAGTTTGAGGGCAGGAGTTTGAAGGCATGAGATTCAGGGGATGAGTTTCAGTGCATGAGTTTGAGGGGAGGAGTTTCAGAGCAGGTATTTCAGGGCATGTAATTCAGGGCATGAGTTTCTGGGCAGATGATTCAGGGCAGGAGTTTTAGGGCATTAGATTCAGGGCAAGAGTTTCAGTGCATGAGTTTCAGGGCAGGACTTTCAGCGCATGTGATTTAGGGCATGAGTTTCAGGGCATGAGATTCAGGGCTTGAGTTTCAGGGCATGAGGTTCAGGGCATGAGTTTCAGGGCATGAGATTCAGGGCATCAGTTTCAGTGCAGGAACTTGAGGGCATGAGATTCAGTGCACGAGTTTCAGAGCATGAGATTCAGGGCATGAGATTCAGGGCATGATTTTCAGGGCAGGAGATTCAGGGCAGGTGTTTCAGTGCAGGAGTTTCAGGGCATGAGATTCAGGGCATGAGATTCAGGGCATGAGTTTCAGGACAGGAGATTCAGGGCATGAGTTTCAGGCATGAGTTTCAGGGCAGGAGTTTCAGGGCATATGATTCAGGGCGTGAGTTTCAGGATATGAGATTCTTGGCATGAGTTTCAGTGCAGGAGTTTCAGGGCATGAGATTCAGGGCATGAGTTTCAGGGTAGGTGATTCAGGGCATGATTTTCAGTGTATGAGACTCAGGGCTTGAGTTTCAGGGCATGAGGTTCAGGGCATGAATTTCAGGGCATGAGATTCAGTGCACGAGTTTCAGAGCATCAGATTCAGGGCATGAGATTCAGGGCATGATTTTCAGGGCAGGAGTTTCAGGGCATGAGTTTCAGGGCAGGTGTTTCAGGGCATGTGATTCAGGGCGTGAGTTTCAGGATATGAGATTCATGGCATGAGTTTCAGTGCAGGAGTTTCAGGGCATGAGATTCAGGGCATGAGTTTAAGGGTAGGTGATTCAGGGCAGGAGTTTCAGGACATGCGATTCAGGGCATGAGTTTCAGTGCAGGAACTTGAGGTAATAAGATTCAGTGCACGAGTTTCAGAGCGTGAGATTCAGGGCATGAGATTCAGGGCATGAGATTCAGGGCATGAGTTTCAGGGCAGGAGATTCAGGGCATTTGTATCAGTGCAGGAGTTGCAGGGCATGAGATTCAGGGCATGAGATTCAGGGCATGAGATTTAGGACAGGAGATTCAGGGCATGAGTTTCAGGGCATGAGTTTCAGGGCATGAGTTTCAGAGCAGGAGTTTCAGGGCGTGAGTTTCAGGGCATGAGATTCAGGACAGGAGTTTCAAGGCATGAGTTTCAGGGCATGAGTTTCAGTGCATGAGTTTGAGGGCAGGAGTTTCAAGGCATGAGATTCAGGGCATGAGTTTCAGTGCATGAATTTGAGGGCAGGAGCTTCAGGGCATGAGATTCAGGGCATGAGTTTCAGGGCATGAGATTCAGGGCTGGTATTTCAGGGCATGTAATTCAGGGCATGAGTTTCTGGCCAGATGATTCAGTGCACGAGTTTCAGAGCATGAGATTCAGGGCATGAGATTCAGGGCATGATTTTCAGGACAGGAGATGCAGGGCAGGTGTTTCAGTGAGGGAGTTTCAGGGCAAGAGATTCAGGGCATGAGATTCAGGGCATGAGTTTCAGGGCATGAGTTTCAGGGCAGGAGTTTCAGGGCATGTGATTCAGGGCGTGAGTTTCAGGATATGAGATTCATGGCATGAGTTTCAGTGCAGGAGTTTCAGGGCATGAGATTCCGGGCATGAGTTGCAGTGCATGAGTTTGAGGCCAGGAGTTTGAAGGCATGAGATTCAGGGGATGAGTTTCAGTGCATGAGTTTGAGGGCAGGAGTGTCAGGGCATGAGATTCAGGGCATGAGTTTCAGGGCATGAGATTCAGGGCAGGTATTTCAGGGCATGTAATTCAGGGCATGAGTTTCTGGGCAGATGATTCAGGGCAGGAGTTTTAGGGCATGTGATTCAGGGCAAGAGTTTCAGTGCATGAGTTTCAGGGCAGGAGTTTCAGCGTATGTGATTTAGGGCATGAGGTTCAGGGCATGAGATTCAGGGCTTGAGTTTCAGGACAGGAGATTCAGGGCATGAGTTTCAGTGCATGAGTTTCAGGGCTAGAATTTCAGGGTATGAGTTTCAGGGCAGGAGTTTCAGGGCATGTAATTCACGGCGTGAGTTTCAGGATATGAGATTCATGGCATGAGTTTCAGTGCAGGAGTTTCAGGGCATGAGATTCAGGGCATGAGTTTCAGGGCATGAGATTCAGGGCAGGTATTTCAGGGCATGTAATTCAGGGCATGAGTTTCTGGGCAGATGATTCAGGGCAGGAGTTTTAGGGCATGTGATTCAGGGCTTGAGATTCAGGGCTTGAGTTTCAGGGCATGAGGTTCAGGGCATGGGTTTCAGGGCATGATATTCAGGGCATGAGTTTCAGTGCAGGAACTTGAGGGCATGAGATTCAGTGCACGAATTTCAGAGCATGAGATTCAGGGATGAGATTCAGGGCATGATTTTCAGGGCAGGAGATGCAGGGCAGGTGTTTCAGTGCAGGAGTTTCAGGGCATGAGATTCAGGGCATGAGATTCAGGGCATGAGTTTCAGGGCATGAGTTTCAGGGCAGGAGTTTCAGGGCATGTGATTCAGGGCGTGAGTTTCAGGATATGAGATTCATGGCATGAGTTTCAGTACCGGAGTTTCAGGGCATGAGACTCAGGGCATGAGTTTCAGGGCATGAGATTCAGGACAGGAGTTTCAAGGCATGAGATTCAGGGCATGAGTTTCAGTGCATGAGTTTGAGGGCAGGAGTTTCAAGGCATGAGATTCAGGGCATGAGTTTCAGTGCATGAGTTTGAGGGCAGGAGCTTCAGGGCATGAGATTCAGGGCATGAGTTTCAGGGCATGAGATTCAGGGCAGGTATTTCAGGGCATGTAATTCAGGGCATGAATTTCTGGCCAGATGATTCAGTGCACGAGTTTCAGAGCATGAGATTCAGGGCATGAGATTCAGGGCATGATTTTCAGGGCAGGAGATGCAGGGCAGGTGTTTCAGTGCCGGAGTTTCAGGGCAAGAGATTCAGGGCATGAGATTCAGGGCATGAGTTTCAGGGCAGGAGTTTCAGGGCATGTAATTCAGTGCACGAGTTTCAGAGCATGAGATTCATGGCATGAGTTTCAGTGCAGGAGTTTCAGGGCATGAGATTCAGAGCATAAGTTTCAGGGCATGAGATTCGGGGCATGAGTTTCAGTGCAATAGTTTCAGGGCATGAGTTTCAGGGCAGGAGTTTCAGGGCATGTAATTCAGTGCACGAGTTTCAGAGCATGAGATTCATGGCATGAGTTTCAGTGCAGGAGTTTCAGGGCATGAGATTCAGAGCATAAGTTTCAGGGCATGAGATTCGGGGCATGAGTTTCAGGGCATGAGTTTCAGGGCAGGAGTTTCAGGGCATGTGATTCAGGGCGTGAGTTTCAGGATATGAGATTCATGGCATGAGTTTCAGTGCAGGAGTTTCAGGGCATGAGATTCCGGGCATGAGTTGCAGTGCATGAGTTTGAGGGCAGGAGTTTGAAGGCATGAGATTCAGGGGATGAGTTTCAGTGCATGAGTTTGAGGGCAGGAGTTTCAAGGCATGAGATTCAGGGCATGAGTTTCAGTGCATGAGTTTGAGGGCAGGAGTTTCAGGGCATGAGATTCAGGGCATGAGTTTCAGGGCATGAGATTCAGGGCAGGTATTTCAGGGCATGTAATTCAGGGCATGAGTTTCTGGGCAGATGATTCAGGGCAGGAGTTTTAGGGCATGTGATTCAGGGCAAGAGTTTCAGTGCATGAGTTTCAGGGCAGGACTTTCAGCGTATGTGATTTAGGGCATGAGTTTCAGGGCATGAGATTCAGGGCTTGAGTTTCAGGGCATGAGGTTCAGGGCATGAGTTTCAGGGCATGAGATTCAGGGCATGAGTTTCAGTGCAGGAACTTGAGGGCATGAGATTCAGTGCACGAGTTTCAGAGCGTGAGATTCACGGCATGAGATTCAGGGCATGATTTTCAGGGCAGGAGATTCAGGTCAGGTGTTTCAGTGCAGGAGTTTCAGGGCAAGAGATTCAGGGCATGAGATTCAGATCATGAGTTTCAGGACAGGAGATTCAGGACATGAGTTTCAGGGCATGAGTTTCAGGGCATGAGTTTCAGGGCAGGAGTTTCAGGGCATGTGATTCAGGGCGTGAGTTTCAGGATATGAGATTCATGGCATGACTTTCAGTGCAGGAGTTTCAGGGCATGAGATTCAGGGCATGAGTTTCAGGGTAGGTGATTCAGGGCAGGAGTTTCAGGACATGCGATTCAGGGCATGAGTTTCAGTGCAGGAACTTGAGGTAATGAGATTCAGTGCACGAGTTTCAGAGCGTGAGATTCAGGGGATGAGATTCGGGGCATGAGTTTCAGGGCAGGAGATTCAGGGCAGGTGTTTCAGTGCAGGAGTTTCAGGGCATGAGATTCAGGGCATGAGATTCAGGGCATGAGTTTCAGGACATATGATTCAGGGCATGAGTTTCAGGGCAGGAGTTTCAGGGCATGTAATTCAGGGCGTGAGTTTCAGGATATGAGATTCATGGCATGAGTTTCAGTGCAGGAGTTTCAGGGCATGAGATTCAGGGCAGGAGTTTCAGGGCATGAGATTCCGGGCATGAGTTGCAGTGCATGAGTTTAAGGGCAGGAGTTTGAAGGCATGAGATTCAGGGGATGAGTTTCAGTGCATGAGTTTGAGGGGAGGAGTTTCAGGGCATGAGATTCAGGGCATGAGTTTCAGGGCATGAGATTCAGGGCAGGTATTTCAGGGCATGTAATTCAGGGCATGAGTTTCTGGGCAGATGATTCAGGGCAGGAGTTTTAGGGCATGTGATTCAGGGCAAGAGTTTCAGTGCATGAGTTTCAGGGCAGGACTTTCAGCGTATGTGATTTAGGGCATGAGTTTCAGGGCATGAGATTCAGGGCTTGAGTTTCAGGGCATGAGGTTCAGGGCATGAGTTTCAGGGCATGAGATTCAGGGCATGAGTTTCAGTGCAGGAACTTGAGGGCATGAGATTCAGTGCACGAGTTTCAGAGCATGAGATTCAGGGCATGAGATTCAGGGCATGATTTTCAGGGCAGGAGATTCAGGGCAGGTGTTTCAGTGCAGGAGTTTCAGGGCATGAGATTCAGGGCATGAGATTCAGGGCATGAGTTTCAGGACAGGAGATTCAGGGCATGAGTTTCAGGCATGAGTTTCAGTGCAGGAGTTTCAGGGCATGAGATTCAGGGCATGAGTTTCAGGGTAGGTGATTCAGGGCATGATTTTCAGTGTATGAGACTCAGGGCTTGAGTTTCAGGGCATGAGGTTCAGGGCATGAATTTCAGGGCATGAGATTCAGTGCACGAGTTTCAGAGCATCAGATTCAGGGCATGAGATTCAGGGCATGATTTTCAGGGCAGGAGTTTCAGGGCATGAGTTTCAGGGCAGGTGTTTCAGGGCATGTGATTCAGGGCGTGAGTTTCAGGATATGAGATTCATGGCATGAGTTTCAGTGCAGGAGTTTCAGGGCATGAGATTCAGGGCATGAGTTTAAGGGTAGGTGATTCAGGGCAGGAGTTTCAGGACATGCGATTCAGGGCATGAGTTTCAGTGCAGGAACTTGAGGTAATAAGATTCAGTGCACGAGTTTCAGAGCGTGAGATTCAGGGCATGAGATTCAGGGCATGAGTTTCAGGGCAGGAGATTCAGGGCATTTGTATCAGTGCAGCAGTTGCAGGGCATGATATTCAGGGCATGAGATTCAGGGCATGAGATTTAGGACAGGAGATTCAGGGCATGAGTTTCAGGGCATGAGTTTCAGGGCATGAGTTTCAGAGCAGGAGTTTCAGGGCGTGAGTTTCAGGGCATGAGATTCAGGACAGGAGTTTCAAGGCATGAGTTTCAGGGCATGAGTTTCAGTGCATGAGTTTGAGGGCAGGAGTTTCAAGGCATGAGATTCAGGGCATGAGTTTCAGTGCATGAATTTGAGGGCAGGAGCTTCAGGGCATGAGATTCAGGGCATGAGTTTCAGGGCATGAGATTCAGGGCAGGTATTTCAGGGCATGTAATTCAGGGCATGAGTTTCTGGGCAGATGATTCAGGGCAGGAGTTTTAGGGCATGTGATTCAGGGCAAGAGTTTCAGTGCATGAGTTTCAGGGCAGGAGTTTCAGCGTATGTGATTTAGGGCATGAGTTTCAGGGCATGAGATTCAGGGCTTGAGTTTCAGGACAGGAGATTCAGGGCATGAGTTTCAGTGCATGAGTTTCAGGGCTAGAATTTCAGGGTATGAGTTTCAGGGCAGGAGTTTCAGGGCATGTAATTCACGGCGTGAGTTTCAGGATATGAGATTCATGGCATGAGTTTCAGTGCAGGAGTTTCAGGGCATGAGATTCAGGGCATGAGTTTCAGGGCATGAGATTCAGGGCAGGTATTTCAGGGCATGTAATTCAGGGCATGAGTTTCTGGGCAGATGATTCAGGGCAGGAGTTTCAGGGCATGTGATTCAGGGCTTGAGATTCAGGGCATGGGTTTCAGGGCATGATATTCAGGGCATGAGTTTCAGTGCAGGAACTTGAGGGCATGAGATTCAGTGCACGAATTTCAGAGCATGAGATTCAGGGCATGAGATTCAGGGCATGAGTTTCAGGGCATGAGTTTCAGGGCAGGAGTTTCAGGGCATGTGATTCAGGGCGTGAGTTTCAGGATATGAGATTCATGGCATGTGTTTCAGTGCAGGAGTTTCAGGGCATGAGATTCCGGGCATGAGTTTCAGTGCATGAGTTTGAGGGCAGGAGTTTCAAGGCATGAGATTCAGGGCATGAGTTTCAGGGCATGAGATTCAGGGCAGGTATTTCAGGGCATGTAATTCAGGGCATGAGTTTCTGGGCAGATGATTCAGGGCAGGAGTTTTAGGGCATGTGATTCAGGGCAAGAGTTTCAGTGCATGAGTTTCAGGGCAGGAGTTTCAGCGTATGTGATTTAGGGCATGAGTTTCAGGGCATGAGATTCAGGGCTTGAGTTTCAGGGTATGAGGTTCAGGGCATGAGTTTCAGGGCATGAGATTCAGGGCATGAGTTTCAGTGCAGGAACTTGAGGGCATGAGATTCAGTGCACGAGTTTCAGAGCATGAGATTCAGGGCATGATTTTCAGGGCATGAGATTCAGGGCAGGTGTTTCAGTGCAGGAGTTTCAGGGCATGAGATTCAGGGCATGAGATTCAGGGCATGAGTTTCAGGACAGGAGATTCAGGGCATAAGTTTCAGGGCATGAGTTTTAGGGCATGAGTTTCAGGGCAGGAGTTTCAGGACATGTGACTCAGGGCGTGAGTTTCAGGATATGAGATTCTTGGCATGAGTTTCAGTGCAGGAGTTTCAGGGCATGAGATTCAGGGCATGAGTTTCAGGACATGCGATTCAGGGCATGAGTTTCAGTGCAGGAACTGGAGGTAATGAGATTCAGTGCACGAGTTTCAGGGCATGAGATTCAGGGCATGAGCTTCAGGACATGAGTTTTTGGACAGGAGATTCAGGGCATGAGTTTCAGGGCATGAGTTTCAGGGCAGGAGTTTCAGGGCATGTAATTCAGGGCATGAGTTTCAGGATATGAGATTCATGGCATGAGTTTCAGTGCAGGAGTTTCAGGGCATGAGATTCAGGGCATGAGTTTCAGGGCATGAGATTCAGGGCAGGTATTTCAGGGCATGTAATTCAGGGAATGAGTTTCTGGGCTGATGATTCAGGGCAGGAGTTTTAGGGCATGTGATTCAGGGCATGATTTTCAGGGTATCAGACTCAGGGCTTGAGTTTCAGTGCAGGAGTTTCAGGGCATGAGATTCAGGGCAGGAGTTTCAGGGCATGAGATTCCGGGCATGAGTTGCAGTGCATGAGTTTGAGGGCAGGAGTTTGAAGGCATGAGATTCAGGGGATGAGTTTCAGAGCATGAGTTTGAGGGCAGGAGTTTCAAGGCATGAGATTCAGGGCATGAGTTTCAGTGCATGAGTTTGAGGGCAGGAGTTTCAGGGCATGAGATTCAGGGCATGAGTTTCAGGGCATGAGATTCAGGGCAGGTATTTCAGGGCATGTAATTCAGGGCATGAGTTTCTGGGCAGATGATTCAGGGCAGGAGTTTTAGGGCATGTGATTCAGGGCATGAGTTTCAGTGCAGGAACTTGAGGGCATGAGATTCAGTGCACGAGTTTCAGAGCATCAGATTCAGGGCATGAGATTCAGGGCATGATTTTCAGGGCAGGAGATTCAGGGCAGGTGTTTCAGTGCAGGAGTTTCAGGGCATGAGATTCAGGGTATGAGATTCAGGGCATGAGTTTCAGGGCATGAGTTTCAGGGCATGAGTTTCAGGGCAGGTGTTTCAGGGCATGTGATTCAGGGCGTGAGTTTCAGGATATGAGATTCATGGCATGAGTTTCAGTGCAGGAGTTTCAGGGCATGAGATTCAGGGCATGAGTTTAAGGGTAGGTTATTCAGGGCAGGAGTTTCAGGACATGCGATTCAGGGCATGAGTTTCAGTGCAGGAACTTGAGGTAATAAGATTCAGTGCACGAGTTTCAGAGCGTGAGATTCAGGGCATGAGATTCAGGGCATGAGTTTCAGGGCAGGAGATTCAGGGCATTTGTTTCAGTGCAGGAGTTTCAGGGCATGAGATTCAGGGCATGAGATTCAGGGTATGAGACTTAGGACAGGAGATTCAGGGCATGAGTTTCAGGGCATGAGTTTCAGGGCATGAGTTTCAGAGCAGGAGTTTCAGGGCGTGAGTTTCAGGACATGAGATTCATGGCATGAGTTTCAGTGCAGGAGTTTCGGGCATGAGATTCAGGGCATGAGTTTCTGTGCAGATGATTCAGGGCAGGAGTTTTAGGGCATGTGATTCAGGGCATGAGTTTCAGTGCATGAGTTTCAGTGCAGGAGTTTCAGGGCATGAGTTTCAGGGCATGAGATTCAGGGCAGGTATTTCAGGGCATGTAATTCAGGGCATGAGTTTCTGGGCAGATGATTCAGGGAAGGAGTTTCAGGGCATGTGATTCAGGGCGTGAGTTTCAGGATATGAGATTCATGGCATGAGTTTCAGTGCAGGAGTTTCAGGGCATGAGATTCCGGGCATGAGTTGCAGTGCATGAGTTTGAGGCCAGGAGTTTGAAGGCATGAGATTCAGGGGATGAGTTTCAGTGCATGAGTTTGAGGGCAGGAGTGTCAGGGCATGAGATTCAGGGCATGAGTTTCAGGGCATGAGATTCAGGGCAGGTATTTCAGGGCATGTAATTCAGGGCATGAGTTTCTGGGCAGATGATTCAGGGCAGGAGTTTTAGGGCATGTGATTCAGGGCAAGAGTTTCAGTGCATGAGTTTCAGGGCAGGAGTTTCAGCGTATGTGATTTAGGGCATGAGTTTCAGGGCATGAGATTCAGGGCTTGAGTTTCAGGGCAGGAGTTTCAGGGCATGTAATTCAGTGCACGAGTTTCAGAGCATGAGATTCATGGCATGAGTTTCAGTGCAGGAGTTTCAGGGCATGAGATTCAGAGCATAAGTTTCAGGGCATGAGATTCGGGGCATGAGTTTCAGGGCATGAGTTTCAGGGCAGGAGTTTCAGGGCATGTGATTCAGGGCGTGAGTTTCAGGATATGAGATTCATGGCATGAGTTTCAGTGCAGGAGTTTCAGGGCATGAGATTCCGGGCATGAGTTGCAGTGCATGAGTTTGAGGGCAGGAGTTTGAAGGCATGAGATTCAGGGGATGAGTTTCAGTGCATGAGTTTGAGGGCAGGAGTTTCAAGGCATGAGATTCAGGGCATGAGTTTCAGTGCATGAGTTTGAGGGCAGGAGTTTCAGGGCATGAGATTCAGGGCATGAGTTTCAGGGCATGAGATTCAGGGCAGGTATTTCAGGGCATGTAATTCAGGGCATGAGTTTCTGGGCAGATGATTCAGGGCAGGAGTTTTAGGGCATGTGATTCAGGGCAAGAGTTTCAGTGCATGAGTTTCAGGGCAGGACTTTCAGCGTATGTGATTTAGGGCATGAGTTTCAGGGCATGAGATTCAGGGCTTGAGTTTCAGGGCATGAGGTTCAGGGCATGAGTTTCAGGGCATGAGATTCAGGGCATGAGTTTCAGTGCAGGAACTTGAGGGCATGAGATTCAGTGCACGAGTTTCAGAGCGTGAGATTCACGGCATGAGATTCAGGGCATGATTTTCAGGGCAGGAGATTCAGGTCAGGTGTTTCAGTGCAGGAGTTTCAGGGCAAGAGATTCAGGGCATGAGATTCAGATCATGAGTTTCAGGACAGGAGATTCAGGACATGAGTTTCAGGGCATGAGTTTCAGGGCATGAGTTTCAGGGCAGGAGTTTCAGGGCATGTGATTCAGGGCGTGAGTTTCAGGATATGAGATTCATGGCATGACTTTCAGTGCAGGAGTTTCAGGGCATGAGATTCAGGGCATGAGTTTCAGGGTAGGTGATTCAGGGCAGGAGTTTCAGGACATGCGATTCAGGGCATGAGTTTCAGTGCAGGAACTTGAGGTAATGAGATTCAGTGCACGAGTTTCAGAGCGTGAGATTCAGGGGATGAGATTCGGGGCATGAGTTTCAGGGCAGGAGATTCAGGGCAGGTGTTTCAGTGCAGGAGTTTCAGGGCATGAGATTCAGGGCATGAGATTCAGGGCATGAGTTTCAGGACATATGATTCAGGGCATGAGTTTCAGGGCAGGAGTTTCAGGGCATGTAATTCAGGGCGTGAGTTTCAGGATATGAGATTCATGGCATGAGTTTCAGTGCAGGAGTTTCAGGGCATGAGATTCAGGGCAGGAGTTTCAGGGCATGAGATTCCGGGCATGAGTTGCAGTGCATGAGTTTAAGGGCAGGAGTTTGAAGGCATGAGATTCAGGGGATGAGTTTCAGTGCATGAGTTTGAGGGGAGGAGTTTCAGGGCATGAGATTCAGGGCATGAGTTTCAGGGCATGAGATTCAGGGCAGGTATTTCAGGGCATGTAATTCAGGGCATGAGTTTCTGGGCAGATGATTCAGGGCAGGAGTTTTAGGGCATGTGATTCAGGGCAAGAGTTTCAGTGCATGAGTTTCAGGGCAGGACTTTCAGCGTATGTGATTTAGGGCATGAGTTTCAGGGCATGAGATTCAGGGCTTGAGTTTCAGGGCATGAGGTTCAGGGCATGAGTTTCAGGGCATGAGATTCAGGGCATGAGTTTCAGTGCAGGAACTTGAGGGCATGAGATTCAGTGCACGAGTTTCAGAGCATGAGATTCAGGGCATGAGATTCAGGGCATGATTTTCAGGGCAGGAGATTCAGGGCAGGTGTTTCAGTGCAGGAGTTTCAGGGCATGAGATTCGGGGCATGAGATTCAGGGCATGAGTTTCAGGACAGGAGATTCAGGGCATGAGTTTCAGGCATGAGTTTCAGTGCAGGAGTTTCAGGGCATGAGATTCAGGGCATGAGTTTCAGGGTAGGTGATTCAGGGCATGATTTTCAGTGTATGAGACTCAGGGCTTGAGTTTCAGGGCATGAGGTTCAGGGCATGAATTTCAGGGCATGAGATTCAGTGCACGAGTTTCAGAGCATCAGATTCAGGGCATGAGATTCAGGGCATGATTTTCAGGGCAGGAGTTTCAGGGCATGAGTTTCAGGGCAGGTGTTTCAGGGCATGTGATTCAGGGCGTGAGTTTCAGGATATGAGATTCATGGCATGAGTTTCAGTGCAGGAGTTTCAGGGCATGAGATTCAGGGCATGAGTTTAAGGGTAGGTGATTCAGGGCAGGAGTTTCAGGACATGCGATTCAGGGCATGAGTTTCAGTGCAGGAACTTGAGGTAATAAGATTCAGTGCACGAGTTTCAGAGCGTGAGATTCAGGGCATGAGATTCAGGGCATGAGTTTCAGGGCAGGAGATTCAGGGCATTTGTATCAGTGCAGCAGTTGCAGGGCATGATATTCAGGGCATGAGATTCAGGGCATGAGATTTAGGACAGGAGATTCAGGGCATGAGTTTCAGGGCATGAGTTTCAGGGCATGAGTTTCAGAGCAGGAGTTTCAGGGCGTGAGTTTCAGGGCATGAGATTCAGGACAGGAGTTTCAAGGCATGAGTTTCAGGGCATGAGTTTCAGTGCATGAGTTTGAGGGCAGGAGTTTCAAGGCATGAGATTCAGGGCATGAGTTTCAGTGCATGAATTTGAGGGCAGGAGCTTCAGGGCATGAGATTCAGGGCATGAGTTTCAGGGCATGAGATTCAGGGCAGGTATTTCAGGGCATGTAATTCAGGGCATGAGTTTCTGGGCAGATGATTCAGGGCAGGAGTTTTAGGGCATGTGATTCAGGGCAAGAGTTTCAGTGCATGAGTTTCAGGGCAGGAGTTTCAGCGTATGTGATTTAGGGCATGAGTTTCAGGGCATGAGATTCAGGGCTTGAGTTTCAGGACAGGAGATTCAGGGCATGAGTTTCAGTGCATGAGTTTCAGGGCTAGAATTTCAGGGTATGAGTTTCAGGGCAGGAGTTTCAGGGCATGTAATTCACGGCGTGAGTTTCAGGATATGAGATTCATGGCATGAGTTTCAGTGCAGGAGTTTCAGGGCATGAGATTCAGGGCATGAGTTTCAGGGCATGAGATTCAGGGCAGGTATTTCAGGGCATGTAATTCAGGGCATGAGTTTCTGGGCAGATGATTCAGGGCAGGAGTTTCAGGGCATGTGATTCAGGGCTTGAGATTCAGGGCATGGGTTTCAGGGCATGATATTCAGGGCATGAGTTTCAGTGCAGGAACTTGAGGGCATGAGATTCAGTGCACGAATTTCAGAGCATGAGATTCAGGGCATGAGATTCAGGGCATGAGTTTCAGGGCATGAGTTTCAGGGCAGGAGTTTCAGGGCATGTGATTCAGGGCGTGAGTTTCAGGATATGAGATTCATGGCATGAGTTTCAGTGCAGGAGTTTCAGGGCATGAGATTCCGGGCATGAGTTTCAGTGCATGAGTTTGAGGGCAGGAGTTTCAAGGCATGAGATTCAGGGCATGAGTTTCAGTGCATGAGTTTGAGGGCAGGAGTTTCAGGGCATGAGATTCAGGGCATGAGTTTCAGGGCATGAGATTCAGGGCAGGTATTTCAGGGCATGTAATTCAGGGCATGAGTTTCTGGGCAGATGATTCAGGGCAGGAGTTTTAGGGCATGTGATTCAGGGCAAGAGTTTCAGTGCATGAGTTTCAGGGCAGGAGTTTCAGCGTATGTGATTTAGGGCATGAGTTTCAGGGCATGAGATTCAGGGCTTGAGTTTCAGGGTATGAGGTTCAGGGCATGAGTTTCAGGGCATGAGATTCAGGGCATGAGTTTCAGTGCAGGAACTTGAGGGCATGAGATTCAGTGCACGAGTTTCAGAGCATGAGATTCAGGGCATGATTTTCAGGGCATGAGATTCAGGGCAGGTGTTTCAGTGCAGGAGTTTCAGGGCATGAGATTCAGGGCATGAGATTCAGGGCATGAGTTTCAGGACAGGAGATTCAGGGCATAAGTTTCAGGGCATGAGTTTTAGGGCATGAGTTTCAGGGCAGGAGTTTCAGGACATGTGACTCAGGGCGTGAGTTTCAGGATATGAGATTCTTGGCATGAGTTTCAGTGCAGGAGTTTCAGGGCATGAGATTCAGGGCATGAGTTTCAGGACATGCGATTCAGGGCATGAGTTTCAGTGCAGGAACTGGAGGTAATGAGATTCAGTGCACGAGTTTCAGGGCATGAGATTCAGGGCATGAGCTTCAGGACATGAGTTTTTGGACAGGAGATTCAGGGCATGAGTTTCAGGGCATGAGTTTCAGGGCAGGAGTTTCAGGGCATGTAATTCAGGGCATGAGTTTCAGGATATGAGATTCATGGCATGAGTTTCAGTGCAGGAGTTTCAGGGCATGAGATTCAGGGCATGAGTTTCAGGGCATGAGATTCAGGGCAGGTATTTCAGGGCATGTAATTCAGGGAATGAGTTTCTGGGCTGATGATTCAGGGCAGGAGTTTTAGGGCATGTGATTCAGGGCATGATTTTCAGGGTATCAGACTCAGGGCTTGAGTTTCAGTGCAGGAGTTTCAGGGCATGAGATTCAGGGCAGGAGTTTCAGGGCATGAGATTCCGGGCATGAGTTGCAGTGCATGAGTTTGAGGGCAGGAGTTTGAAGGCATGAGATTCAGGGGATGAGTTTCAGAGCATGAGTTTGAGGGCAGGAGTTTCAAGGCATGAGATTCAGGGCATGAGTTTCAGTGCATGAGTTTGAGGGCAGGAGTTTCAGGGCATGAGATTCAGGGCATGAGTTTCAGGGCATGAGATTCAGGGCAGGTATTTCAGGGCATGTAATTCAGGGCATGAGTTTCTGGGCAGATGATTCAGGGCAGGAGTTTTAGGGCATGTGATTCAGGGCATGAGTTTCAGTGCAGGAACTTGAGGGCATGAGATTCAGTGCACGAGTTTCAGAGCATCAGATTCAGGGCATGAGATTCAGGGCATGATTTTCAGGGCAGGAGATTCAGGGCAGGTGTTTCAGTGCAGGAGTTTCAGGGCATGAGATTCAGGGTATGAGATTCAGGGCATGAGTTTCAGGGCATGAGTTTCAGGGCATGAGTTTCAGGGCAGGTGTTTCAGGGCATGTGATTCAGGGCGTGAGTTTCAGGATATGAGATTCATGGCATGAGTTTCAGTGCAGGAGTTTCAGGGCATGAGATTCAGGGCATGAGTTTAAGGGTAGGTGATTCAGGGCAGGAGTTTCAGGACATGCGATTCAGGGCATGAGTTTCAGTGCAGGAACTTGAGGTAATAAGATTCAGTGCACGAGTTTCAGAGCGTGAGATTCAGGGCATGAGATTCAGGGCATGAGTTTCAGGGCAGGAGATTCAGGGCATTTGTTTCAGTGCAGGAGTTTCAGGGCATGAGATTCAGGGCATGAGATTCAGGGTATGAGACTTAGGACAGGAGATTCAGGGCATGAGTTTCAGGGCATGAGTTTCAGGGCATGAGTTTCAGAGCAGGAGTTTCAGGGCGTGAGTTTCAGGACATGAGATTCATGGCATGAGTTTCAGTGCAGGAGTTTCGGGCATGAGATTCAGGGCATGAGTTTCTGTGCAGATGATTCAGGGCAGGAGTTTTAGGGCATGTGATTCAGGGCATGAGTTTCAGTGCATGAGTTTCAGTGCAGGAGTTTCAGGGCATGAGTTTCAGGGCATGAGATTCAGGGCAGGTATTTCAGGGCATGTAATTCAGGGCATGAGTTTCTGGGCAGATGATTCAGGGAAGGAGTTTCAGGGCATGTGATTCAGGGCGTGAGTTTCAGGATATGAGATTCATGGCATGAGTTTCAGTGCAGGAGTTTCAGGGCATGAGATTCCGGGCATGAGTTGCAGTGCATGAGTTTGAGGCCAGGAGTTTGAAGGCATGAGATTCAGGGGATGAGTTTCAGTGCATGAGTTTGAGGGCAGGAGTGTCAGGGCATGAGATTCAGGGCATGAGTTTCAGGGCATGAGATTCAGGGCAGGTATTTCAGGGCATGTAATTCAGGGCATGAGTTTCTGGGCAGATGATTCAGGGCAGGAGTTTTAGGGCATGTGATTCAGGGCAAGAGTTTCAGTGCATGAGTTTCAGGGCAGGAGTTTCAGCGTATGTGATTTAGGGCATGAGTTTCAGGGCATGAGATTCAGGGCTTGAGTTTCAGGACAGGAGATTCAGGGCATGAGTTTCAGTGCATGAGTTTCAGGGCTAGAATTTCAGGGTATGAGTTTCAGTAAAGGAGTTTCAGGGCATGAGTTTCAGGACATGAGTTTCAGGGCATGAGTTTCAGGGCAGGAGATTTAGGGCATGTAATTCAGGGCGTGAGTTTCAGGATATGAGATTCATGGCATGAGTTTCAGTGCAGGAGTTTCAGGGCATGAGATTCAGGGCATGAGTTTCAGGGCATGAGATTCAGGGCAGGTATTTCAGGGCATGTAATTCAGGGCATGAGTTTCTGGGCAGATGATTCAGTGCAGGAGTTTTAGGGCATGTGATTCAGGGCTTGAGATTCAGGGCTTGAGTTTCAGGGCATGAGGTTCAGGGCATGGGTTTCAGGGCATGAGATTCAGGGCATGAGTTTCAGTGCAGGAACTTGAGGGCATGAGATTCAGTGCACGAGTTTCAGAGCATGAGATTCAGGGGATGAGATTCAGGGCATGATTTTCAGGGCAGGAGATGCAGGGCAGGAGTTTCAGGGCATGTGATTCAGGGCGTGAGTTTCAGGATATGAGATTCATGGCATGAGTTTCAGTGCAGGAGTTTCAGGGCATGAGATTCCGGGCATGAGTTTCAGTGCATGAGTTTCAGTGCATGAGATTGAGGGCAGGAGTTTCAAGGCATGAGATTCAGGGCATGAGTTTCAGGGCATGAGATTCAGGGCAGGTATTTCAGGGCATGTAATTCAGGGCATGAGTTTCTGGGCATGAGTTTCAGGGCAGGAGTTTCAGGGCATGTAATTCAGGGCGTGAGTTTCAGGATATGAGATTCATGGCATGAGTTTCAGTGCAGGAGTTTAGGGCATGAGATTCAGGGCATGAGTTTCAGGGCATGAGATTCAGGGCAGGTATTTCAGGGCATGTATTTCAGGGCATGAGTTTCTGGGCAGATGATTCAGGGCAGGAGTTTTAGGGCATGTGATTCAGGGCAAGAGTTTCAGTGCATGAGTTTCAGGGCAGGAGTTTCAGCGTATGTGATTTAGGGCATGAGTTTCAGGGCATGAGATTCAGGGCTTGAGTTTCAGGGTATGAGGTTCAGGGCATGAGTTTCAGGGCATGAGATTCAGGGCATGAGTTTCAGTGCAGGAACTTGAGGGCATGAGATTCAGTGCACGAGTTTCAGAGCATGAGATTCAGGGCACGATTTTCAGGGCATGAGATTCAGGGCAGTTGTTTCAGTGCAGGAGTTTCAGGGCATGAGATTCAGGGCATGAGATTCAGGGCATGAGTTTCAGGACAGGAGATTCAGGGCATAAGTTTCAGGGCATGAGTTTTAGGGCATGAGTTTCAGGGCAGGAGTTTCAGGACATGTGATTCAGGGCGTGAGTTTCAGGATATGAGATTCTTGGCATGAGTTTCAGTGCAGGAGTTTCAGGGCATGAGATTCAGGGCATGAGTTTCAGGACATGCGATTCAGGGCATGAGTTTCAGTGCAGGAACTGGAGGTAATGAGATTCAGTGCACGAGTTTCAGGGCATGAGATTCAGGGCATGAGCTTCAGGACATGAGTTTTTGGACAGGAGATTCAGGGCATGAGTTTCAGGGCATGAGTTTCAGGGCAGGAGTTTCAGCGTATGTGATTTAGGGCATGAGTTTCAGGGCATGAGATTCAGGGCTTGAGTTTCAGGACAGGAGATTCAGGGCATGAGTTTCAGTGCATGAGTTTCAGGGCTAGAATTTCAGGGTATGAGTTTCAGGGCAGGAGTTTCAGGGCATGTAATTCACGGCGTGAGTTTCAGGATATGAGATTCATGGCATGAGTTTCAGTACAGGAGTTTCAGGGCATGAGTTTCAGGACATGAGTTTCAGGGCATGAGTTTCAGGGCAGGAGATTCAGGGCATGTAATTCAGGGCGTGAGTTTCAGGATATGAGATTCATGGCATGAGTTTCAGTGCAGGAGTTTCAGGGCATGAGATTCAGGGCATGAGTTTCAGGGCATGAGATTCAGGGCAGGTATTTCAGGGCATGTAATTCAGGGCATGAGTTTCTGGGCAGATGATTCAGGGCAGGAGTTTTAGGGCATGTGATTCAGGGCAAGAGTTTAAGTGCATGAGTTTCAGGGCAGGACTTTCAGCGTATGTGATTTAGGGCATGAGTTTCAGGGCATGAGATTCAGGGCTTGAGTTTCAGGGCATGAGGTTCAGGGCATGAGTTTCAGGGCATGAGATTCAGGGCATGAGTTTCAGTGCAGGAACTTGAGGGCATGAGATTCAGTGCACGAGTTTCAGAGCGTGAGATTCACGGCATGAGATTCAGGGCATGATTTTCAGGGCAGGAGATTCAGGGCAGGTGTTTCAGTGCAGGAGTTTCAGGGCATGAGATTCAGGGCATGAGATTCAGGGCATGAGTTTCAGGGCATGAGTTTCAGGGCAGGAGTTTCAGGGCATGTGATTCAGGGCGTGAGTTTCAGGATATGAGATTCATGGCATGAGTTTCAGTGCAGGAGTTTCAGGGCATGAGATTCCGGGCATGAGTTTCAGTGCATGAGTTTGAGGGCAGGAGTTTCAAAGCATGAGATTCAGGGCATGAGTTTCAGTGCATGAGTTTGAGGGCAGGAGTTTCAGGGCATGAGATTCAGGGCATGAGTTTCAGGGCATGAGATTCAGGGCAGGTATTTCAGGGCATGTTATTCAGGGCATGAGTTTCTGGGCAGATGATTCAGGGCAGGAGTTTTAGGGCATGTGATTCAGGGCAAGAGTTTCAGTGCATGAGTTTCAGGGCAGGGGTTTCAGCGTACGTGATTTAGGGCATGAGTTTCAGGGCATGAGATTCAGGGCTTGAGTTTCAGGGTATGAGGTTCAGGGCATGAGTTTCAGGGCATGAGATTCAGGGCATGAGTTTCAGTGCAGGAACTTGAGGGCATGAGATTCAGTGCACGAGTTTCAGAGCATGAGATTCACGGCATGATTTTCAGGGCATGAGATTCAGGGCAGGTGTTTCAGTGCAGGAGTTTCAGGGCATGAGATTCAGGGCATGAGATTCAGGGCATGAGTTTCAGGACAGGAGATTCAGGGCATAAGTTTCAGGGCATGAGTTTTAGGGCATGAGTTTCAGGGCAGGAGTTTCAGGACATGTGATTCAGGGCGTGAGTTTCAGGATATGAGATTCTTGGCATGAGTTTCAGTGCAGGAGTTTCAGGGCATGAGATTCAGGGCATGAGTTTCAGGACATGCGATTCAGGGCATGAGTTTCAGTGCAGGAACTGGAGGTAATGAGATTCAGTGCACGAGTTTCAGGGCATGAGATTCAGGGCATGAGCTTCAGGACATGAGTTTTTGGACAGGAGATTCAGGGCATGAGTTTCAGGGCATGAGTTTCAGGGCAGGAGTTTCAGGGCATGTAATTCAGGGCATGAGTTTCAGGATATGAGATTCATGGCATGAGTTTCAGTGCAGGAGTTTCAGGGCATGAGATTCAGGGCATGAGTTTCAGGGCATGAGATTCAGGGCAGGTATTTCAGGGCATGTAATTCAGGGAATGAGTTTCTGGGTATCAGACTCAGGGCTTGAGTTTCAGTGCAGGAGTTTCAGGGCATGAGATTCAGGGCAGGAGTTTCAGGGCATGTAATTCAGGGCATGAGTTTCTGGGCATGAGTTTGAGGGCAGGAGTTTCAGGGCATGAGATTCAGGGCATGAGTTTCAGGGCATGAGATTCAGGGCAGGTATTTCAGGGCATGTAATTCAGGGCATGAGTTTCTGGGCAGATGATTCAGGGCAGGAGTTTTAGGGCATGTGATTCAGGGCATGAGTTTCAGTGCAGGAACTTGAGGGCATGAGATTCAGTGCACGAGTTTCAGAGCATCAGATTCAGGGCATGAGATTCAGGGCATGATTTTCAGGGCAGGAGATTCAGGGCAGGTGTTTCAGTGCAGGAGTTTCAGGGCATGAGATTCAGGGTATGAGATTCAGGGCATGAGTTTCAGGGCATGAGTTTCAGGGCATGAGTTTCAGGGCAGGTGTTTCAGCACATGTGATTCATGGCGTGAGTTTCAGGATATGAGATTCATGGCATGAGTTTCAGTGCAGGAGTTTCAGGGCATGAGATTCAGGGCATGAGTTTAAGGGTAGGTGATTCAGGGCAGGAGTTTCAGGACATGCGATTCAGGGCATGAGTTTCAGTGCAGGAACTTGAGGTAATAAGAATCAGTGCACGAGTTTCAGAGCGTGAGATTCAGGGCATGAGATTCAGGGCATGAGTTTCAGGGCAGGAGATTCAGGGCATTTATTTCAGTGCAGGAGTTTCAGGGCATGAGATTCAGGGCATGAGATTCAGGGCATGAGACTTAGGACAGGAGATTCAGGGCATGAGTTTCAGGGCATGAGTTTCAGGGCATGAGTTTCAGAGCAGGAGTTTCAGGGCTTGAGTTTCAGGACATGAGATTCATGGCATGAGTTTCAGTGCAGGAGTTTCGGGCATGAGATTCAGGGCATGAGTTTCTGTGCAGATGATTCAGGGCAGGAGTTTTAGGGCATGTGATTCAGGGCATGAGTTTCAGTGCATGAGTTTCAGGGCATGAGATTCAGGGCAGGTATTTCAGGGCATGTAATTCAGGGCATGAGTTTCTGGGCAGATGATTCAGGGGAAGGCGTTTTAGGGCATGTGATTCAGGGCATGAGTTTCAGTGCATGAGTTTCAGGGCAGGCGTTTCAGGGCACGTGATTCAGGGCGTGAGTTTCAGGACATGAGATTCATGGCAGGAGTTTCAGTGCAGGAGTTTCAGGGCATGAGTTTCAGGGTAGGTGATTCAGGGCAGGAGTTTCAGGACATGAGATTCAGGGCATGAGTTTCAGTGCATGAACTTGAGGTAATGAGATTCAGTGCACGAGTTTCAGAGCGTGAGATTCAGGGCATGAGATTCTGGGCATGAGTTTCAGGGCGGGAGATTCAGGGCAGGTGTTTCAGTGCAGGAGTTTCAGGGCATGAGATTCAGGGCATGAGTTTTAGGACAGGAGATTCAGGGCATGAGTTTCAGGGCATGAGTTTCAGGGCATGAGTTTCAGGGCAGGAGTTTCAGGTCATGTACTTCACGGTGTGAGTTTCAGGATATGAGATTCATGGCATGAGTTTCAGTACAGGAGTTTCAGGGCATGAGACTCAGGGCATGAGTTTCAGGGCATGAGATTCAGGACAGGAGTTTCAAGGCATGAGATTCAGGGCATGAGTTTCAGTGCATGAGTTTGAGGGCAGGAGTTTCAATGCATGAGATTCAGGGCATGAGTTTCAGTGCATGAGTTTGATGGCAGGAGCTTCAGGGCATGAGATTCAGGGCATGAGTTTCAGGGCATGAGATTCAGGGCAGGTATTTCAGGGCATGTAATCCAGGGCATGAGTTTCTGGCCAGATGATTCAGTGCACGAGTTTCAGAGCATGAGATTCAGGGCATGGGATTCAGGGCATGATTTTCAGGACAGGAGATGCAGGGCAGGTGTTTCAGTGAGGGAGTTTCCGGGCAAGAGATTCAGGGCATGAGATTCAGGGCATGAGTTTCAGGGCATGAGTTTCAGGGCATGAGATTCAGGGCATGAGTTTCAGGGCATGAGATTCAGGGCAGGTATTTCAGGGCATGTAATTCAGGGCATGAGTTTCTGGGCAGATGATTCAGGGCAGGAGTTTTAGGGCATGTGATTCAGGGTATGAGATTCAGGGCATGAGTTTCAGGGCATGAGATTCAGGGCATGAGTTTCAGGGCAGGTGTTTCAGGGCATGTGATTCAGGGCGTGAGTTTCAGGATATGAGATTCATGGCATGAGTTTCAGTGCAGGAGTTTCAGGGCATGAGATTCAGGGCATGAGTTTAAGGGTAGGTGATTCAGGGCAGGAGTTTCAGGACATGCGATTCAGGGCATGAGTTTCAGTGCAGGAACTTGAGGTAATAAGATTCAGTGCACGAGTTTCAGAGCGTGAGATTCAGGGCATGAGATTCAGGGCATGAGTTTCAGGGCAGGAGATTCAGGGCATTTGTTTCAGTGCAGGAGTTTCAGGGCATGAGATTCAGGGCATGAGATTCAGGGCATGAGACTTAGGACAGGAGATTCAGGGCATGAGTTTCAGGGCATGAGTTTCAGGGCATGAGTTTCAGAACAGGAGTTTCAGGGCGTGAGTTTCAGGACATGAGATTCATTGCATGAGTTTCAGTGCAGGAGTTTCGGGCATGAGATTCAGGGCATGAGTTTCTGTGCAGATGATTCAGGGCAGGAGTTTTAGGGCATGTGATTCAGTGCATGAGCTTCAGGGCATGAGATTCAGGGCAGGTATTTCAGGGCATGTAATTCAGGGCATGAGTTTCTGGGCAGATGATTCAGGGGAAGGAGTTTTAGGGCATGTGATTCAGGGCATGAGGTTCAGTGCATGAGTTTCAGGGCAGGCGTTTCAGGGCACGTGATTCAGGGCGTGAGTTTCAGGACATGAGATTCATGGCAGGAGTTTCAGTGCAGGAGTTTCAGGGCATGAGTTTCAGGGTAGGTGATTCAGGGCAGGAGTTTCAGGACATGAGATTCAGGGCATGAGTTTCAGTGCATGAACTTGAGGTAATGAGATTCAGTGCACGAGTTTCAGAGCGTGAGATTCAGGGCATGAGATTCTGGGCATGAGTTTCAGGGCGGGAGATTCAGGGCAGGTGTTTCAGTGCAGGAGTTTCAGGGCATGAGATTCAGGGCATGAGTTTTAGGACAGGAGATTCAGGGCATGACTTTCAGGGCATGAGTTTCAGGGCATGAGTTTCAGGGCAGGAGTTTCAGGGCATGTACTTCACGGTGTGAGTTTCAGGATATGAGATTCATGGCATGAGTTTCAGTACAGGAGTTTCAGGGCATGAGACTCAGGGCATGAGTTTCAGGGCATGAGATTCAGGACAGGAGTTTCAAGGCATGAGATTCAGGGCATGAGTTTCAGTGCATGAGTTTGAGGGCAGGAGTTTCAAGGCATGAGATTCAGGGCATGAGTTTCAGTGCATGAGTTTGAGGGCAGGAGCTTCAGGGCATGAGATTCAGGGCATGAGTTTCAGGGCATGAGATTCAGGGCAGGTATTTCAGGGCATGTAATTCAGGGCATGAGTTTCTGGCCAGATGATTCAGTGCACGAGTTTCAGAGCATGAGATTCAGGGCATGAGATTCAGGGCATGATTTTCAGGACAGGAGATGCAGGGCAGGTGTTTCAGTGAGGGAGTTTCAGGGCAAGAGATTCAGGGCATGAGATTCAGGGCATGAGTTTCAGGGCATGAGTTTCAGGGCAGGAGTTTCAGGGCATGTGATTCAGGGCGTGAGTTGCAGTGCATGAGTTTGAGGCCAGGAGTTTAAAGGCATGAGATTCAGGGGATGAGTTTCAGTGCATGAGTTTGAGGGCAGGAGTGTCAGGGCATGAGATTCAGGGCATGAGTTTCAGGGCATGAGATTCAGGGCAGGTATTTCAGGGCATGTAATTCAGGGCATGAGTTTCTGGGCAGATGATTCAGGGCAGGAGTTTTAGGGCATGTGATTCAGGGCAAGAGTTTCAGTGCATGAGTTTCAGGGCAGGAGTTTCAGCGTATGTGATTTAGGGCATGAGTTTCAGGGTATGAGGTTCAGGGCATGAGTTTCAGGGCATGAGATTCAGGGCATGAGTTTCAGTAAAGGAACTTGAGGGCATGAGATTCAGTGCACGAGTTTCAGAGCATGAGATTCAGGGCATGATTTTCAGGGCATGAGATTCAGGGCAGGTGTTTCAGTGCAGGAGTTTCAGGGCATGAGATTCAGGGCATGAGATTCAGGGCATGAGTTTCAGGACAGGAGATTCAGGGCATAAGTTTCAGGGCATGAGTTTTAGGGCATGAGTTTCAGGGCAGGAGTTTCAGGACATGTGATTCAGGGCGTGAGTTTCAGGATATGAGATTCTTGGCATGAGTTTCAGTGCAGGAGTTTCAGGGCATGAGATTCAGGGCATGAGTTTCAGGACATGCGATTCAGGGCATGACTTTCAGTGCAGGAACTGGAGGTAATGAGATTCAGTGCACGAGTTTCAGGGCATGAGATTCAGGGCATGAGCTTCAGGACATGAGTTTTTGGACAGGAGATTCAGGGCATGAGTTTCAGGGCATGAGTTTCAGGGCAGGAGTTTCAGCGTATGTGATTTAGGGCATGAGTTTCAGGGCATGAGATTCAGGGCTTGAGTTTCAGGACAGGAGATTCAGGGCATGAGTTTCAGTGCATGAGTTTCAGGGCTGGAATTTCAGGGTATGAGTTTCAGGGCAGGAGTTTCAGGGCATGTAATTCACGGCGTGAGTTTAAGGATATGAGATTCATGGCATGAGTTTCAGTACAGGAGTTTCAGGGCATGAGTTTCAGGACATGAGTTTCAGGGCATGAGTTTCAGGGCATGAGATTCAGGGCATGAGTTTCAGGGCATGAGATTCAGGGCAGGTATTTCAGGGCATGTAATTCAGGGCATGAGTTTCTGGGCAGATGATTCAGGGCAGGAGTTTTAGGGCATGTGATTCAGGGCTTGAGATTCAGGGCTTGAGTTTCAGGGCATGAGGTTCAGGGCATGGGTTTCAGGGCATGAGATTCAGGGCATGAGTTTCAGTGCAGGAACTTGAGGGCATGAGATTCAGTGCACGAGTTTCAGAGAATGAGATTCAGGGGATGAGATTCAGGGCATGATTTTCAGGGCAGGAGATGCAGGGCAGGTGTTTCAGTGCAGGAGTTTCAGGGCATGAGATTCAGGGCATGAGATTCAGGGCATGAGTTTCAGGGCATGAGTTTCAGGGCAGGAGTTTCAGGGCATGCGATTCAGGGCGTGAGTTTCAGGATATGAGATTCATGGCATGAGTTTCAGTGCAGGAGTTTCAGGGCATGAGATTCCGGGCATGAGTTTCAGTGCATGAGTTTGAGGGCAGGAGTTTCAAGGCATGAGATTCAGGGCATGAGTTTCAGTGCATGAGTTTGAGGGCAGGAGTTTCAGGGCATGAGATTCAGGGCATGAGTTTCAGGGCATGAGATTCAGGGCAGGTATTTCAGGGCATGTAATTCAGGGCATGAGTTTCTGGGCAGATGATTCAGGGCAGGAGTTTTAGGGCATGTGATTCAGGGCAAGAGTTTCAGTGCATGAGTTTCAGGGCAGGAGTTTCAGCGTATGTGATTTAGGGCATGAGTTTCAGGGCATGAGATTCAGGGCTTGAGTTTCAGGGTATGAGGTTCAGGGCATGAGTTTCAGGGCATGAGATTCAGGGCATGAGTTTCAGTGCAGGAACTTGAGGGCATGAGATTCAGTGCACGAGTTTCAGAGCATGAGATTCACGGCATGATGTTCAGGGCATGAGATTCAGGGCAGGTGTTTCAGTGCAGGAGTTTCAGGGCATGAGATTCAGGGCATGAGATTCAGGGCATGAGTTTCAGGACAGGAGATTCAGGGCATAAGTTTCAGGGCATGAGTTTTAGGGCATGAGTTTCAGGGCAGGAGTTTCAGGACATGTGATTCAGGGCGTGAGTTTCAGGATATGAGATTCTTGGCATGAGTTTCAGTGCAGGAGTTTCAGGGCATGAGCTTCAGGACATGAGTTTTTGGACAGGAGATTCAGGGCATGAGTTTCAGGGCATGAGTTTCAGGGCAGGAGTTTCAGCGTATGTGATTTAGGGCATGAGTTTCAGGGCATGAGATTCAGGGCTTGAGTTTCAGGACAGGAGATTCAGGGCATGAGTTTCAGTGCATGAGTTTCAGGGCTGGAATTTCAGGGTATGAGTTTCAGGGCAGGAGTTTCAGGGCATGTAATTCACGGCGTGAGTTTCAGGATATGAGATTCATGGCATGAGTTTCAGTACAGGAGTTTCAGGGCATGAGTTTCAGGACATGAGTTTCAGGGCATGAGTTTCAGGGCAGGAGATTCAGGGCATGTAATTCAGGGCGTGAGTTTCAGGATATGAGATTCATGGCATGAGTTTCAGTGCAGGAGTTTCAGGGCATGAGATTCAGGGCATGATTTTCAGGGCATGAGATTCAGGGCAGGTATTTCAGGGCATGTAATTCAGGGCATGAGTTTCTGGGCAGATGATTCAGGGCAGGAGTTTTAGGGCATGTGATTCAGGGCTTGAGATTCAGGGCTTGAGTTTCAGGGCATGAGGTTCAGGGCATGGGTTTCAGGGCATGAGATTCAGGGCATGAGTTTCAGTGCAGGAACTTGAGGGCATGAGATTCAGTGCACGAGTTTCAGAGAATGAGATTCAGGGGATGAGATTCAGGGCATGATTTTCAGGGCAGGAGATGCAGGGCAGGTGTTTCAGTGCAGGAGTTTCAGGGCATGAGATTCAGGGCATGAGATTCAGGGCATGAGTTTCAGGGCATGAGTTTCAGGGCAGGAGTTTCAGGGCATGCGATTCAGGGCGTGAGTTTCAGGATATGAGATTCATGGCATGAGTTTCAGTGCAGGAGTTTCAGGGCATGAGATTCCGGGCATGAGTTTCAGTGCATGAGTTTGAGGGCAGGAGTTTCAAGGCATGAGATTCAGGGCATGAGTTTCAGTGCATGAGTTTGAGGGCAGGAGTTTCAGGGCATGAGATTCAGGGCATGAGTTTCAGGGCATGAGATTCAGGGCAGGTATTTCAGGGCATGTAATTCTGGGCATGAGTTTCTGGGCAGACGATTCAGGGCAGGAGTTTTAGGGCATGTGATTCAGGGCAAGAGTTTCAGTGCATGAGTTTCAGGACAGGAGTTTCAGCGTATGTGATTTAGGGCATGAGTTTCAGGGCATGAGATTCAGGGCTTGAGTTTCAGGGTATGAGGTTCAGGGCATGAGTTTCAGGGCATGAGATTCAGGGCATGAGTTTCAGTGCAGGAACTTGAGGGCATGAGATTCAGTGCACGAGTTTCAGAGCATGAGATTCACGGCATGATGTTCAGGGCATGAGATTCAGGGCAGGTGTTTCAGTGCAGGAGTTTCAGGGCATGAGATTCAGGGCATGAGATTCAGGGCATGAGTTTCAGGACAGGAGATTCAGGGCATAAGTTTCAGGGCATGAGTTTTAGGGCATGAGTTTCAGGGCAGGAGTTTCAGGACATGTGATTCAGGGCGTGAGTTTCAGGATATGAGATTCTTGGCATGAGTTTCAGTGCAGGAGTTTCAGGGCATGAGATTCAGGGCATGAGTTTCAGGACATGCGATTCAGGGCATGACTTTCAGTGCAGGAACTGGAGGTAATGAGATTCAGTGCACGAGTTTCAGGGCATGAGATTCAGGGCATGAGCTTCAGGACATGAGTTTTTGGACAGGAGATTCAGGGCATGAGTTTCAGGGCATGAGTTTCAGGGCAGGAGTTTCAGGGCATGTAATTCAGGGCATGAGTTTCAGGATATGAGATTCATGGCATGAGTTTCAGTGCAGGAGTTTCAGGGCATGAGATTCAGGGCATGAGTTTCAGGGCATGAGATTCAGGGCAGGTATTTCAGGGCATGTAATTCAGGGAATGAGTTTCTGGGCTGATGATTCAGGGCAGGAGTTTTAGGGCATGTGATTCAGGGCATGATTTTCAGGGTATCAGACTCAGGGCTTGAGTTTCAGTGCAGGAGTTTCAGGGAATGAGATTCAGGGCAGGAGTTTCAGGGCATGAGGTTCAGGGCATGAGTTTCAGGGCATGAGATTCAGGGTATCAGTTTCAGTGCAGGAACTTGAGGGCATGTGATTCAGTGCACGAGTTTCAGAGCATGAGATTCAGGGCATGAGATTCAGGGCATGATTTTCAGGGCAGGAGATTCAGGGCATGTAATTCAGGGCGTGAGTTTCAGGATATGAGATTCATGGCATGAGTTTCAGTGCAGGAGTTTAGGGCATGAGATTCAGGGCTTGAGTTTCAGGGCCTGAGACTCAGGGCTGGTATTTCAGGGCATGAGATTCAGGGCATGAGATTCAGGGCATGAGTTTCAGGACAGGAGATTCAGGGCATAAGTTTCAGGGCATGAGTTTTAGGGCATGAGTTTCAGGGCAGGAGTTTCAGGAGATGTGATTCAGGGCGTGAGTTTCAGGATATGAGATTCTTGGCATGAGTTTCAGTGCAGGAGTTTCAGGGCATGAGCTTCAGGACATGAGTTTTTGGACAGGAGATTCAGGGCATGAGTTTCAGGGCAGGAGTTTCAGCGTATGTGATTTAGGGCATGAGTTTCAGGGCATGAGATTCAGGGCTTGAGTTTCAGGACAGGAGATTCAGGGCATGAGTTTCAGTGCATGAGTTTCAGGGCTGGAATTTCAGGGTATGAGTTTCAGGGCAGGAGTTTCAGGGCATGTAATTCACGGCGTGAGTTTCAGGATATGAGATTCATGGCATGAGTTTCAGTACAGGAGTTTCAGGGCATGAGTTTCAGGACATGAGTTTCAGGGCATGAGTTTCAGGGCAGGAGATTCAGGGCATGTAATTCAATGCTTGAGTTTCAGGACAGGAGATTCAGGGCATGAGTTTCAGTGCATGAGTTTCAGGGCTGGAATTTCAGGGTATGAGTTTCAGGGCAGGAGTTTCAGGGCATGTAATTCACGGCGTGAGTTTCAGGATATGAGATTCATGGCATGAGTTTCAGTACAGGAGTTTCAGGGCATGAGTTTCAGGACATGAGTTTCAGGGCATGAGTTTCAGGGCAGGAGATTCAGGGCATGTAATTCAGGGCGTGAGTTTCAGGATATGAGATTCATGGCATGAGTTTCAGTGCAGGAGTTTCAGGGCATGAGATTCAGGGCATGATTTTCAGGGCATGAGATTCAGGGCAGGTATTTCAGGGCATGTAATTCAGGGCATGAGTTTCTGGGCAGATGATTCAGGGCAGGAGTTTTAGGGCATGTGATTCAGGGCTTGAGATTCAGGGCTTGAGTTTCAGGGCATGAGGTTCAGGGCATGGGTTTCAGGGCATGAGATTCAGGGCATGAGTTTCAGTGCAGGAACTTGAGGGCATGAGATTCAGTGCACGAGTTTCAGAGAATGAGATTCAGGGGATGAGATTCAGGGCATGATTTTCAGGGCAGGAGATGCAGGGCAGGTGTTTCAGTGCAGGAGTTTCAGGGCATGAGATTCAGGGCATGAGATTCAGGGCATGAGTTTCAGGGCATGAGTTTCAGGGCAGGAGTTTCAGGGCATGCGATTCAGGGCGTGAGTTTCAGGATATGAGATTCATGGCATGAGTTTCAGTGCAGGAGTTTCAGGGCATGAGATTCCGGGCATGAGTTTCAGTGCATGAGTTTGAGGGCAGGAGTTTCAAGGCATGAGATTCAGGGCATGAGTTTCAGTGCATGAGTTTGAGGGCAGGAGTTTCAGGGCATGAGATTCAGGGCATGAGTTTCAGGGCATGAGATTCAGGGCAGGTATTTCAGGGCATGTAATTCAGGGCATGAGTTTCTGGGCAGATGATTCAGGGCAGGAGTTTTAGGGCATGTGATTCAGGGCAAGAGTTTCAGTGCATGAGTTTCAGGACAGGAGTTTCAGCGTATGTGATTTAGGGCATGAGTTTCAGGGCATGAGATTCAGGGCTTGAGTTTCAGGGTATGAGGTTCAGGGCATGAGTTTCAGGGCATGAGATTCAGGGCATGAGTTTCAGTGCAGGAACTTGAGGGCATGAGATTCAGTGCACGAGTTTCAGAGCATGAGATTCACGGCATGATGTTCAGGGCATGAGATTCAGGGCAGGTGTTTCAGTGCAGGAGTTTCAGGGCATGAGATTCAGGGCATGAGATTCAGGGCATGAGTTTCAGGACAGGAGATTCAGGGCATAAGTTTCAGGGCATGAGTTTTAGGGCATGAGTTTCAGGGCAGGAGTTTCAGGACATGTGATTCAGGGCGTGAGTTTCAGGATATGAGATTCTTGGCATGAGTTTCAGTGCAGGAGTTTCAGGGCATGAGATTCAGGGCATGAGTTTCAGGACATGCGATTCAGGGCATGACTTTCAGTGCAGGAACTGGAGGTAATGAGATTCAGTGCACGAGTTTCAGGGCATGAGATTCAGGGCATGAGCTTCAGGACATGAGTTTTTGGACAGGAGATTCAGGGCATGAGTTTCAGGGCATGAGTTTCAGGGCAGGAGTTTCAGGGCATGTAATTCAGGGCATGAGTTTCAGGGTATGAGATTCATGGCATGAGTTTCAGTGCAGGAGTTTCAGGGCATGAGATTCAGGGCATGAGTTTCAGGGCATGAGATTCAGGGCAGGTATTTCAGGGCATGTAATTCAGGGAATGAGTTTCTGGGCTGATGATTCAGGGCAGGAGTTTTAGGGCATGTGATTCAGGGCATGATTTTCAGGGTATCAGACTCAGGGCTTGAGTTTCAGTGCAGGAGTTTCAGGGAATGAGATTCAGGGCAGGAGTTTCAGGGCATGAGGTTCAGGGCATGAGTTTCAGGGCATGAGATTCAGGGTATCAGTTTCAGTGCAGGAACTTGAGGGCATGTGATTCAGTGCACGAGTTTCAGAGCATGAGATTCAGGGCATGAGATTCAGGGCATGATTTTCAGGGCAGGAGATTCAGGGCATGTAATTCAGGGCGTGAGTTTCAGGATATGAGATTCATGGCATGAGTTTCAGTGCAGGAGTTTAGGGCATGAGATTCAGGGCTTGAGTTTCAGGGCCTGAGACTCAGGGCTGGTATTTCAGGGCATGAGATTCAGGGCATGAGATTCAGGGCATGAGTTTCAGGACAGGAGATTCAGGGCATAAGTTTCAGGGCATGAGTTTTAGGGCATGAGTTTCAGGGCAGGAGTTTCAGGACATGTGATTCAGGGCGTGAGTTTCAGGATATGAGATTCTTGGCATGAGTTTCAGTGCAGGAGTTTCAGGGCATGAGCTCCAGGACATGAGTTTTTGGACAGGAGATTCAGGGCATGAGTTTCAGGGCAGGAGTTTCAGCGTATGTGATTTAGGGCATGAGTTTCAGGGCATGAGATTCAGGGCTTGAGTTTCAGGACAGGAGATTCAGGGCATGAGTTTCAGTGCATGAGTTTCAGGGCTGGAATTTCAGGGTATGAGTTTCAGGGCAGGAGTTTCAGGGCATGTAATTCACGGCGTGAGTTTCAGGATATGAGATTCATGGCATGAGTTTCAGTACAGGAGTTTCAGGGCATGAGTTTCAGGACATGAGTTTCAGGGCATGAGTTTCAGGGCAGGAGATTCAGGGCATGTAATTCAATGCGTGAGTTTCAGGATATGAGATTCATGGCATGAGTTTCAGTGCAGGAGTTTCAGGGCATGAGATTCAGGGCATGATTTTCAGGGCATGAGATTCAGGGCAGGTATTTCAGGGCATGTAATTCAGGGCATGAGTTTCTGGGCAGATGATTCAGGGCAGGAGTTTTAGGGCATGTGATTCAGGGCTTGAGATTCAGGGCTTGAGTTTCAGGGCATGAGGTTCAGGGCATGGGTTTCAGGGCATGAGATTCAGGGCATGAGTTTCAGTGCAGGAACTTGAGGGCATGAGATTCAGTGCACGAGTTTCAGAGAATGAGATTCAGGGGATGAGATTCAGGGCATGATTTTCAGGGCAGGAGATGCAGGGCAGGTGTTTCAGTGCAGGAGTTTCAGGGCATGAGATTCAGGGCATGAGATTCAGGGCATGAGTTTCAGGGCATGAGTTTCAGGGCAGGAGTTTCAGGGCATGCGATTCAGGGCGTGAGTTTCAGGATATGAGATTCATGGCATGAGTTTCAGTGCAGGAGTTTCAGGGCATGAGATTCCGGGCATGAGTTTCAGCGCATGAGTTTGAGGGCAGGAGTTTCAAGGCATGAGATTCAGGGCATGAGTTTCAGTGCATGAGTTTGAGGGCAGGAGTTTCAGGGCATGAGATTCAGGGCATGAGTTTCAGGGCATGAGATTCAGGGCAGGTATTTCAGGGCATGTAATTCAGGGCATGAGTTTCTGGGCAGATGATTCAGGGCAAGAGTTTTAGGGCATGTGATTCAGGGCAAGAGTTTCAGTGCATGAGTTTCAGGGCAGGAGTTTCAGCGTATGTGATTTAGGGCATGAGTTTCAGGGCATGAGATTCAGGGCTTGAGTTTCAGGGTATGAGGTTCAGGGCATGAGTTTCAGGGCATGAGATTCAGGGCATGAGTTTCAGTGCAGGAACTTGAGGGCATGAGATTCAGTGCACGAGTTTCAGAGCATGAGATTCACGGCATGATGTTCAGGGCATGAGATTCAGGGCAGGTGTTTCAGTGCAGGAGTTTCAGGGCATGAGATTCAGGGCATGAGATTCAGGGCATGAGTTTCAGGACAGGAGATTCAGGGCATAAGTTTCAGGGCATGAGTTTTAGGGCATGAGTTTCAGGGCAGGAGTTTCAGGACATGTGATTCAGGGCGTGAGTTTCAGGATATGAGATTCTTGGCATGAGTTTCAGTGCAGGAGTTTCAGGGCATGAGATTCAGGGCATGAGTTTCAGGACATGCGATTCAGGGCATGACTTTCAGTGCAGGAACTGGAGGTAATGAGATTCAGTGCACGAGTTTCAGGGCATGAGATTCAGGGCATGAGCTTCAGGACATGAGTTTTTGGACAGGAGATTCAGGGCATGAGTTTCAGGGCATGAGTTTCAGGGCAGGAGTTTCAGGGCATGTAATTCAGGGCATGAGTTTCAGGATATGAGATTCATGGCATGAGTTTCAGTGCAGGAGTTTCAGGGCATGAGATTCAGGGCATGAGTTTCAGGGCATGAGATTCAGGGCAGGTATTTCAGGGCATGTAATTCAGGGAATGAGTTTCTGGGCTGATGATTCAGGGCAGGAGTTTTAGGGCATGTGATTCAGGGCATGATTTTCAGGGTATCAGACTCAGGGCTTGAGTTTCAGTGCAGGAGTTTCAGGGCATGAGATTCAGGGCAGGAGTTTCAGGGCATGAGGTTCAGGGCATGAGTTTCAGGGCATGAGATTCAGGGTATGAGTTTCAGTGCAGGAACTTGAGGGCATGTGATTCAGTGCACGAGTTTCAGAGCATGAGATTCAGGGCATGAGATTCAGGGCATGATTTTCAGGGCAGGAGATTCAGGGCATGTAATTCAGGGCGTGAGTTTCAGGATATGAGATTCATGGCATGAGTTTCAGTGCAGGAGTTTAGGGCATGAGATTCAGGGCTTGAGTTTCAGGGCCTGAGACTCAGGGCTGGTATTTCAGGGCATGAGATTCAGGGCATGAGATTCAGGGCATGAGTTTCAGGACAGGAGATTCAGGGCATAAGTTTCAGGGCATGAGTTTTAGGGCATGAGTTTCAGGGCAGGAGTTTCAGGACATGTGATTCAGGGCGTGAGTTTCAGGATATGAGATTCTTGGCATGAGTTTCAGTGCAGGAGTTTCAGGGCATGAGCTTCAGGACATGAGTTTTTGGACAGGAGATTCAGGGCATGAGTTTCAGGGCATGAGTTTCAGGGCAGGAGTTTCAGCGTATGTGATTTAGGGCATGAGTTTCAGGGCATGAGATTCAGGGCTTGAGTTTCAGGACAGGAGATTCAGGGCATGAGTTTCAGTGCATGAGTTTCAGGGCTGGAATTTCAGGGTATGAGTTTCAGGGCAGGAGTTTCAGGGCATGTAATTCACGGCGTGAGTTTCAGGATATGAGATTCATGGCATGAGTTTCAGTACAGGAGTTTCAGGGCATGAGTTTCAGGACATGAGTTTCAGGGCAGGAGATTCAGGGCATGTAATTCAGGGCGTGAGTTTCAGGATATGAGATTCATGGCATGAGTTTCAGTGCAGGAGTTTCAGGGCATGAGATTCAGGGCATGATTTTCAGGGCATGAGATTCAGGGCAGGTATTTCAGGGCATGTAATTCAGGGCATGAGTTTCTGGGCAGATGATTCAGGGCAGGAGTTTTAGGGCATGTGATTCAGGGCTTGAGATTCAGGGCTTGAGTTTCAGGGCATGAGGTTCAGGGCATGGGTTTCAGGGCATGAGATTCAGGGCATGAGTTTCAGTGCAGGAACTTGAGGGCATGAGATTCAGTGCACGAGTTTCAGAGAATGAGATTCAGGGGATGAGATTCAGGGCATGATTTTCAGGGCAGGAGATGCAGGGCAGGTGTTTCAGTGCAGGAGTTTCAGGGCATGAGATTCAGGGCATGAGATTCAGGGCATGAGTTTCAGGGCATATGTTTCAGGGCAGGAATTTCAGGGCATGCGATTCAGGGCGTGAGTTTCAGGATATGAGATTCATGGCATGAGTTTCAGTGCAGGAGTTTCAGGGCATGAGATTCCGGGCATGAGTTTCAGTGCATGAGTTTGAGGGCAGGAGTTTCAAGGCATGAGATTCAGGGCATGAGTTTCAGTGCATGAGTTTGAGGGCAGGAGTTTCAGGGCATGAGATTCAGGGCATGAGTTTCAGGGCATGAGATTCAGGGCAGGTATTTCAGGGCATGTAATTCTGGGCATGAGTTTCTGGGCAGATGATTCAGGGCAGGAGTTTTAGGGCATGTGATTCAGGGCAAGAGTTTCAGTGCATGAGTTTCAGGACAGGAGTTTCAGCGTATGTGATTTAGGGCATGAGTTTCAGGGCATGAGATTCAGGGCTTGAGTTTCAGGGTATGAGGTTCAGGGCATGAGTTTCAGGGCATGAGATTCAGGGCATGAGTTTCAGTGCAGGAACTTGAGGGCATGAGATTCAGTGCACGAGTTTCAGAGCATGAGATTCACGGCATGATGTTCAGGGCATGAGATTCAGGGCAGGTGTTTCAGTGCAGGAGTTTCAGGGCATGAGATTCAGGGCATGAGATTCAGGGCATGAGTTTCAGGACAGGAGATTCAGGGCATAAGTTTCAGGGCATGAGTTTTAGGGCATGAGTTTTAGGGCAGGAGTTTCAGGACATGTGATTCAGGGCGTGAGTTTCAGGATATGAGATTCTTGGCATGAGTTTCAGTGCAGGAGTTTCAGGGCATGAGATTCAGGGCATGAGTTTCAGGACATGCGATTCAGGGCATGACTTTCAGTGCAGGAGCTGGAGGTAATGAGATTCAGTGCACGAGTTTCAGGGCATGAGATTCAGGGCATGAGCTTCAGGACATGAGTTTTTGGACAGGAGATTCAGGGCATGAGTTTCAGGGCATGAGTTTCAGGGCAGGAGTTTCAGGGCATGTAATTCAGGGCATGAGTTTCAGGATATGAGATTCATGGCATGAGTTTCAGTGCAGGAGTTTCAGGGCATGAGATTCAGGGCATGAGTTTCAGGGCATGAGATTCAGGGCAGGTATTTCAGGGCATGTAATTCAGGGAATGAGTTTCTGGGCTGATGATTCAGGGCAGGAGTTTTAGGGCATGTGATTCAGGGCATGATTTTCAGGGTATCAGACTCAGGGCTTGAGTTTCAGTGCAGGAGTTTCAGGGCATGAGATTCAGGGCAGGAGTTTCAGGGCATGAGGTTCAGGGCATGAGTTTCAGGGCATGAGATTCAGGGTATGAGTTTCAGTGCAGGAACTTGAGGGCATGTGATTCAGTGCACGAGTTTCAGAGCATGAGATTCAGGGCATGAGATTCAGGGCATGATTTTCAGGGCAGGAGATTCAGGGCATGTAATTCAGGGCGTGAGTTTCAGGATATGAGATTCATGGCATGAGTTTCAGTGCAGGAGTTTAGGGCATGAGATTCAGGGCTTGAGTTTCAGGGCCTGAGACTCAGGGCTGGTATTTCAGGGCATGTAATTCAGGGCATGAGTTTCTGGGCAGATGATTCAGGGCAGGAGTTTTAGGGCATGTGATTCAGGGCATGAGTTTCAGTGCATGAGTTTAAGTGCAGGAGTTTCAGAGCATGAGATTCAGGGCATGAGTTTCAGGGCATGAGGTTCAGGGCATGAGTTTCAGGGCATGAGATTCAGGTCATGAGTTTCAGTGCAGGAACTTGAGGGCATGAGATTCAGTGCACGAGTTTCAGAGCATGAGATTCACGGCATGAGATTCAGGGCATGATTTTCAGGGCAGGAGATTCAGGGCAGGTGTTTCAGTGCAGGAGTTTCAGGGCAAGAGATTCAGGGCATGAGATTCAGGGCATGAGTTTCAGGACAGGAGATTCAGGACATGAGTTTCAGGGCATGAGTTTCAGGGCATGAGATTCAGGGGATGAGGTTCAGGGCATGAGTTTCAGGGCAGGGGATTCAGGGCAGGTGTTTCAGTGCAGGAGTTTCAGGGCATGAGATTCAGGGCATGAGATTCAGGGCATGAGTTTCAGGACAGGAGATTCAGGGCATGAGTTTCAGGGCATGAGTTTCAGGCATGAGTTTCAGGGCAGGAGTTTCAGGGCATGTGATTCAGGGCATGAGTTTCAGGATATGAGATTCTTGGCATGAGTTTCAGTGCAGGAGTTTCAGGGCATGAGATTCAGGGCATGAGTTTCAGGGTAGGTGATTCAGGGCATGATTTTCAGGGTATGAGACTCAGGGCTTGAGTTTCAGGGCATGAGGATCAGGGCATGAATTTCAGGGCATGAGATTCAGGGCATGAGTTTCAGTGCAGGAACTTGAGGGCATGAGATTCAGTGCACGAGTTTCAGAGCATCAGATTCAGGGCATGAGATTCAGGGCATGATTTTCAGGGCAGGAGATTCAGGGCAGGTGTTTCAGTGCAGGAGTTTCAGGGCATAAGATTCAGGGTATGAGATTCAGGGCATGATTTTCAGGGCAGGAGATTCAGGGCAGGTGTTTCAGTGCAGGAGTTTCAGGGCATGAGATTCAGGGTATGAGATTCAGGGCATGAGTTTCAGGGCATGAGTTTCAGGGCATGAGTTTCAGTGCAGGTGTTTCAGGGCATGAGATTCAGGGCATGAGTTTCAGGGTAGGTGATTCAGGGCATGATTTTCAGGGTATGAGACTCAGGGCTTGAGTTTCAGGGCATGAGGATCAGGGCATGAATTTCAGGGAATGAGATTCAGGGCATGAGTTTCAGTGCAGGAACTTGAGGGCATGAGATTCAGTGCACGAGTTTCAGAGCATCAGATTCAGGGCATGAGATTCAGGGCATGATTTTCAGGGCAGGAGATTCAGGGCAGGTGTTTCAGTGCAGGAGTTTCAGGGCATGAGATTCAGGGTATGAGATTCAGGGCATGATTTTCAGGGCAGGAGATTCAGGGCAGGTGTTTCAGTGCAGGAGTTTCAGGGCATGAGATTCAGGGTATGAGATTCAGGGCATGAGTTTCAGGGCATGAGTTTCAGGGCATGAGTTTCAGGGCAGGTGTTTCAGGGCATGTGATTCAGGGCGTGAGTTTCAGGATATGAGATTCATGGCATGAGTTTCAGTGCAGGAGTTTCAGGGCATGAGATTCAGGGCATGAGTTTAAGGGTAGGTGATTCAGGGCAGGAGTTTCAGGACATGCGATTCAGGGCATGAGTTTCAGTGCAGGAACTTGAGGTAATAAGATTCAGTGCACGAGTTTCAGAGCGTGAGATTCAGGGCATGAGATTCAGGGCATGAGTTTCAGGGCAGGAGATTCAGGGCATTTGTTTCAGTGCAGGAGTTTCAGGGCATGAGATTCAGGGCATGAGATTCAGGGCATGAGATTTAGGACAGGAGATTCAGGGCATGAGTTTCAGGGCATGAGTTTCAGGGCATGAGTTTCAGAGCAGGAGTTTCAGGGCGTGAGTTTCAGGACAAGAGATTCATGGCATGAGTTTCAGTGCAGGAGTTTCGGGCATGAGATTCAGGGCATGAGTTTCTGTGCAGATGATTCAGGGCAGGAGTTTTAGGGCATGTGATTCAGGGCATGAGTTTCAGTGCATGAGTTTCAGTGCAGGAGTTTCAGGGCATGAGTTTCAGGGCATGAGATTCAGGGCAGGTATTTCAGGGCATGTAATTCAGGGCATGAGTTTCTGGGCAGATGATTCAGGGCTGGAGTTTTAGGGCATGTGATTCAGGGCATGGGTTTCAGTGCATGAGTTTCAGGGCAGGAGTTTCAGGGCATGTGATTCAGGGCGTGAGTTTCAGGACATGAGATTCATGGCAGGAGTTTCAGTGCAGGAGTTTCAGGGCATGAGTTTCAGGGCATGAGTTTCAGTGCATGAACTTGAGGTAATTAGATTCAGTGCACGAGTTTCAGAGCGTGAGATTCAGGGCATGAGATTCAGGGCATGAGTTTCAGGGCGGGAGATTCAGGGCAGGTGTTTCAGTGCAGGAGTTTCAGGGCATGAGATTCAGGGCATGAGTTTTAGGACAGGAGATTCAGGGCATGAGTTTCAGGGCATGAGTTTCAGGGCATGAGTTTCAGGGCAGGAGTTTCAGGGTATGTGATTTAGGGCATGAGTTTCAGGGCATGAGATTCAGGGCTTGAGTTTCAGGGTATGAGGTTCAGGGCATGAGTTTCAGGGCATGAGATTCAGGGCATGAGTTTCAGTGCAGGAACTTGAGGGCATGAGATTCAGTGCACGAGTTTCAGAGCATGAGATTCAGGGCATGATTTTCAGGGCAGGAGATTCAGGGCAGGTGTTTCAGTGCAGGAGTTTCAGGGCATGAGATTCAGGGCATGAGATTCAGGGCATGAGTTTCAGGACAGGAGATTCAGGGCATAAGTTTCAGGGCATGAGTTTTAGGGCATGAGTTTCAGGGCAGGAGTTTCAGGACATGTGATTCAGGGCGTGAGTTTCAGGATATGAGATTCTTGGCATGAGTTTCAGTGCAGGAGTTTCAGGGCATGAGATTCAGGGCATGAGTTTCAGGACATGCGATTCAGGGCATGAGTTTCAGTGCAGGAACTGGAGGTAATGAGATTCAGTGCACGAGTTTCAGGGCATGAGATTCAGGGCATGAGCTTCAGGACATGAGTTTTTGGACAGGAGATTCAGGGCATGAGTTTCAGGGCATGAGTTTCAGGGCAGGTGTTTCAGGGCATGTAATTCAGGGCGTGAGTTTCAGGATATGAGATTCATGGCATGAGTTTCAGTGCAGGAGTTTCAGGGCATGAGATTCAGGGCATGAGCTTCAGGACATGAGTTTTTGGACAGGAGATTCAGGGCATGAGTTTCAGGGCAGGAGTTTCAGGGCATGTAATTCAGGGCGTGAGTTTCAGGATATGAGATTCATGGCATGAGTTTCAGTGCAGGAGTTTCAGGGCATGAGATTCAGGGCATGAGTTTCAGGGCATGAGATTCAGGGCAGGTATTTCAGGGCATGTAATTCAGGGCATGAGTTTCTGGGCAGATGATTCAGGGCAGGAGTTTTAGGGCATGTGATTCAGGGCATGAGTTTCAGTGCATGAGTTTCAGGGCAGGAGTTTCAGGGTATGTGAATTGGGGCATGAGTTTCAGGGCATCAGATTCAGGGCTTGAGTTTCAGGGCATGAGGTTCAGGGCATGAGTTTCAGGGCATGAGATTCAGGGTATAAGTTTCAGTGCAGGAACTTGAGGGCATGTGATTCAGTGCACGAGTTTCAGAGCATGAGATTCAGGGCTGGTGTTTCAGTGCAGGAGTTTCAGGGCATGAGATTCAGGGCATGAGATTCAGGGCATGAGTTTTAGGACAGGAGATTCAGGGCATGGGTTTCAGGACAGGAGTTTCAGGGCATGTAATTCAGGGCGTGAGTTTCAGGATATGAGATTCATGGCATGAGTTTCAGTGCAGGAGTTTAGGGCATGAGATTCAGGGCATTAGTTTCAGGGCATGAGATTCAGGGCTGGTATTTCAGGGCATGTAATTCAGGGCATGAGTTTCTGGGCAGATGATTCAGGGCAGGAGTTTTAGGGCATGTGATTCAAGGCATGAGTTTCAGTGCATGAGTTTCAGGGCAGGAGTTTCAGGGTATGTGATTTAGGGCATGAGTTTCAGAGCATGAGATTCAGGGCATGATTTTCAGGGCAGGAGATTCAGGGCAGGTGTTTCAGTGCAGGAGTTTCAGGGCATGAGATTCAGGGCATGAGATTCAGGGCATGAGTTTCAGGACAGGAGATTCAGGGCATAAGTTTCAGGGCATGAGTTTTAGGACATGCGTTTCAGGGCAGGAGTTTCAGGGCATGTGACTCAGGGCGTGAGTTTCAGGATATGAGATTCTTGGCATGAGTTTCAGTGCAGGAGTTTCAGGGCATGAGATTCAGGGCACGAGTTTCAGGACATGCGATTCAGGGCATGAGTTTCAGTGCAGGAACTGGAGGTAATGAGATTCAGTGCACGAGTTTCAGAGCGTGAGAGGCAGGGCATGAGATTCAGGGCATGAGTTTCAGGGCAGGAGATTCAGGGCAGGTGTTTCAGTGCAGGAGTTTCAGGGCATGAGATTCAGGGCATGAGATTCAGGACATGAGTTTTTGGACAGGAGATTCAGGGCATGAGTTTCAGGGCATGAGTTTCAGGGCAGGAGTTTCAGGGCATGTAATTCAGGGCGTGAGTTTCAGGATATGAGATTCATGGCATGAGTTTCAGTGCAGGAGTTTCAGGGCATGAGATTCAGGGCATGAGTTTCAGGGCATGAGATTCAGGGCAGGTATTTCAGGGCATGTAATTCAGGGAATGAGTTTCTGGGCTGATGATTCAGGGCAGGAGTTTTAGGGCATGTGATTCAGGGCATGATTTTCAGTGCATGAGTTTCAGTGCAGGAGATTCAGGGCATGAGATTCAGGGCATGAGTTTCAGGGCATGAGATTCAGGGCAGGTATCTCAGGGCATGTAATTCAGGGCATGAGTTTCAGGGCAGATGATACAGGGCAGGAGTTTTAGGGCATGTGATTCAGGGCATGAGTTTCAGTGCATGAGTTTCAGGGCAGGAGTTTCAGGGTATGTGAATTAGGGCATGAGTTTCAGGGCATGAGATTCAGGGCTTGAGTTTCAGGGCTTGAGGTTCAGGGCATGAGTTTCAGGGCATGAGATTCAGGGTATGAGTTTCAGTGCAGGAACTTGAGGGCATGTGATTCAGTGCACGAGTTTCAGAGCATGAGATTCAGGGCATGAGATTCAGGGCATGATTTTCAGGGCAGGAGATTCAGGGCATGTGATTCAGGGCGTGAGTTTCAGGATATGAGATTCATGGCATGAGTTTCAGTGCAGGAGTTTCAGGGCATGAGATTCAGGGCATGAGTTTCAGGGTAGGTGATTCAGGGCAGGTGTTTCAGGACATGCGATTCAGGGCATGAGTTTCAGTGCAGGAACTTGAAGTAATGAGATTCAGTGCACGAGCTTCAGAGCGTGAGATTCAGGGCATGAGATTCAGGGCATGAGTTTCAGGGCAGGAGATTCAGGGCAGGTGTTTCAGTGCAGGAGTTTCAGGGCATGAGATTCAGGGCATGAGATTCAGGGCATGAGTTTTAGGACAGGAGATTCAGGGCATGAGTTTCAGGACAGGAGTTTCAGGGCATGTAATTCAGGGCGTGAGTTTCAGGATATGAGATTCATGCCATGAGTTTCAGTGCAGGAGTTTAGGGCATGAGATTCAGGGCATGAGTTTCAGGGCATGAGATTCAGGGTATAAGTTTCAGTGCAGGAACTTGAGGGCATGTGATTCAGTGCACGAGTTTCAGAGCATGAAATTCAGGGCATGAGATTCAGGGCAGGAGTTTCAGGGCATGTGATTCAGGGCGTGAGTTTCAGGATATGAGATTCATGGCATGAGTTTCAGTGCAGGAGTTTCAGGGCATGAGATTCAGGGCATGAGTTTCAGGGTAGGTGATTCAGGGCAGGTGTTTCAGGACATGCGATTCAGGGCATGAGTTTCAGTGCAGGAACTTGAAGTAATGAGATTCAGTGCACGAGTTTCAGAGCGTGAGATTCAGGGCATGAGATTCAGGGCAGGAGATTCAGGGCTGGTGTTTCAGTGCAGGAGTTTCAGGGCATGAGATTCAGGGCATGAGATTCAGGGCATGAGTTTTAGGACAGGAGATTCAGGGCATGGGTTTCAGGACAGGAGTTTCAGGGCATGTAATTCAGGGCGTGAGTTTCAGGATATGAGATTCATGGCATGAGTTTCAGTGCAGGAGTTTAGGGCATGAGATTCAGGGCATTAGTTTCAGGGCATGAGATTCAGGGCTGGTATTTCAGGGCATGTAATTCAGGGCATGAGTTTCTGGGCAGATGATTCAGGGCAGGAGTTTTAGGGCATGTGATTCAAGGCATGAGTTTCAGTGCATGAGTTTCAGGGCAGGAGTTTCAGGGTATGTGATTTAGGGCATGAGTTTCAGAGCATGAGATTCAGGGCATGATTTTCAGGGCAGGAGATTCAGGGCAGGTGTTTCAGTGCAGGAGTTTCAGGGCATGAGATTCAGGGCATGAGATTCAGGGCATGAGTTTCAGGACAGGAGATTCAGGGCATAAGTTTCAGGGCATGAGTTTTAGGACATGCGTTTCAGGGCAGGAGTTTCAGGGCATGTGACTCAGGGCGTGAGTTTCAGGATATGAGATTCTTGGCATGAGTTTCAGTGCAGGAGTTTCAGGGCATGAGATTCAGGGCATGAGTTTCAGGACATGCGATTCAGGGCATGAGTTTCAGTGCAGGAACTGGAGGTAATGAGATTCAGTGCACGAGTTTCAGAGCGTGAGAGGCAGGGCATGAGATTCAGGGCATGAGTTTCAGGGCAGGAGATTCAGGGCAGGTGTTTCAGTGCAGGAGTTTCAGGGCATGAGATTCAGGGCATGAGATTCAGGACATGAGTTTTTGGACAGGAGATTCAGGGCATGAGTTTCAGGGCATGAGTTTCAGGGCAGGAGTTTCAGGGCATGTAATTCAGGGCGTGAGTTTCAGGATATGAGATTCATGGCATGAGTTTCAGTGCAGGAGTTTCAGGGCATGAGATTCAGGGCATGAGTTTCAGGGCATGAGATTCAGGGCAGGTATTTCAGGGCATGTAATTCAGGGAATGAGTTTCTGGGCTGATGATTCAGGGCAGGAGTTTTAGGGCATGTGATTCAGGGCATGATTTTCAGTGCATGAGTTTCAGTGCAGGAGATTCAGGGCATGAGATTCAGGGCATGAGTTTCAGGGCATGAGATTCAGGGCAGGTATCTCAGGGCATGTAATTCAGGGCATGAGTTTCAGGGCAGATGATACAGGGCAGGAGTTTTAGGGCATGTGATTCAGGGCATGAGTTTCAGTGCATGAGTTTCAGGGCAGGAGTTTCAGGGTATGTGAATTAGGGCATGAGTTTCAGGGCATGAGATTCAGGGCTTGAGTTTCAGGGCTTGAGGTTCAGGGCATGAGTTTCAGGGCATGAGATTCAGGGTATGAGTTTCAGTGCAGGAACTTGAGGGCATGTGATTCAGTGCACGAGTTTCAGAGCATGAGATTCAGGGCATGAGATTCAGGGCATGATTTTCAGGGCAGGAGATTCAGGGCATGTGATTCAGGGCGTGAGTTTCAGGATATGAGATTCATGGCATGAGTTTCAGTGCAGGAGTTTCAGGGCATGAGATTCAGGGCATGAGTTTCAGGGTAGGTGATTCAGGGCAGGTGTTTCAGGACATGCGATTCAGGGCATGAGTTTCAGTGCAGGAACTTGAAGTAATGAGATTCAGTGCACGAGCTTCAGAGCGTGAGATTCAGGGCATGAGTTTCAGGGCATGAGTTTCAGGGCAGGAGATTCAGGGCAGGTGTTTCAGTGCAGGAGTTTCAGGGCATGAGATTCAGGGCATGAGATTCAGGGCATGAGTTTTAGGACAGGAGATTCAGGGCATGAGTTTCAGGACAGGAGTTTCAGGGCATGTAATTCAGGGCGTGAGTTTCAGGATATGAGATTCATGCCATGAGTTTCAGTGCAGGAGTTTAGGGCATGAGATTCAGGGCATGAGTTTCAGGGCATGAGATTCAGGGCTGGTATTTCAGGGCATGTAATTCAGGGCATGAGTTTCTGGGCAGATGATTCAGGGCTGGAGTTTTAGGGCATGTGATTCAGGGCATGAGTTTCAGTGCATCAGTTTCAGTGCAGGAGTTTCAGAGCATGAGATTCAGGGCATGAGTTTCAGGGCATGAGATTCAAGGCAGGTATTTCAGGGCATGTAATTCAGGGCATGAGTTTCTGGGCAGATGATTCAGGGCAGGAGTTTTAGGGCATGTGATTCAGGGCATGAGTTTCAGTGCATGAGTTTCAGGGCAGGAGTTTCAGGGTATGTGATTTAGGGCATGAGTTTCAGAGCATGAGATTCAGGGCTTGAGTTTCAGGGCATGAGATTCAGGGCATGTGTTTCAGTGCAGGAACTTGAGGGCATGAGATTCAGTGCACGAGTTTCAGAGCATGAGATTCAGGGCATGAGATTCAGGGCATGATTTTCAGGGCAGGAGATTCAGGGCAGGTGTTTCAGTGAACGAGTTTCAGGGCATGAGATTCAGGGCATGAGATTCGGGGCATGAGTTTCAGGGCATGAGTTTCAGAGCATGAGATTCAGGGCATGAGATTCAGGGCATGACTTTCAGGGCAGGAGATTCAGGGCAGGTGTTTCAGTGCAGGAGTATCAGGGCATGAGATTCAGGGCATGAGATTCAGGGCATGAGTTTCAGTGCATGAGTTTCAGGGCATGAGTTTCAGGGCAGGAGTTTCAGGGCATGTGATTCAGGGCGTGAGTTTCAGGATATGAGATTCATGGCATGAGTTTCAGTGCAGGAGTTTAAGTGCAGGCGTTTCAGAGCATGAGATTCAGGGCATGAGTTTCAGGGCATGAGATTCAAGGCAGGTATTTCAGGGCATGTAATTCAGGGCATGAGTTTCTGGGCAGATAATTCAGGGCAGGAGTTTTAGGGCATGTGATTCAGGGCATGAGTTTCAGTGCATGAGTTTCAGGGCAGGAGTTTCAGGGTATGTGATTTAGGGCATGAGTTTCAGAGCATGAGATTCAGGGCTTGAGTTTCAGGGCATGAGATTCGGGGCATGAGTTTCAGGGCATGAGTTTCAGGGCATGAGTTTCAGGGCAGGAGTTTCAGGGCATGAGATTCAGTGCACGAGTTTCAGAGCATGAGATTCATGGCATGAGTTTCAGTGCAGGAGTTTCAGGGCATGAGATTCAGAGCATGAGTTTCAGGGCATGAGATTCAGGGCAGGTATTTCAGGGCATGAAATTCAGGGTATGAATTTCTGGGCAGATGATTCAGGGCAGGAGTTTTAGGGCATGTGTTGAGGGCATGAGTTCCAGTGCATGAGTTTCAGTGCAGGAGTTTTAGGGCATGAGATTCAGGGCATGAGCTTCAGGGCATGAGATTCACGGCAGGTATTTCAGGGCATGTAATTCAGGGCATGAGTTTCTGGGCAGATGATTCAGGGCAGGAGTTTCAGTGCAGGAGCTTGAGGGCATGAGATTCAGTGCACGAGTTTCAGAGCATGAGATTCAGGGCATGAGATTCAGGGCATGATTTTCAGGGCAGGAGATTCAGAGCAGGTGTTTCAGTGCAGGAGTTTCAGGGCATGAGATTCAGGGCATGAGATTCGGGGCATGAGTTTCAGGGCATGAGTTTCAGGGCAGGAGTTTCAGGGCATGTGATTCAGGGCGTGAGTTTCAGGATATGAGATTCAAGGCATGAGTTTCAGTGCAGGAGTTTCAGGGCATGAGATTCAGGGCATGAGTTTCAGGGCATGAGATTCAGGGCATGAGTTTCAGTGCAGGAACTTGAGGACATGAGATTCAGTGCACGAGTTTCAGAGCATGAGATTCAGGGCATGAGATTCAGGGCATGATGTTCAGGGCAGGAGATTCAAGGCAGGTGTTTCAGTGAAGGAGTTTCAGGGCATGAGATTCAGGGCATGAGATTCGGGGCATGAGTTTCAGGGCATGAGTTTCAGGGCATGAGTTTCAGGGCAGGAGTTTCAGGGCATGAGATTCAGTGCACGAGTTTCAGAGCATGAGATTCATGGCATGAGTTTCAGTGCAGGAGTTTCAGGGCATGAGATTCAGAGCATGAGTTTCAGGGCATGAGATTCAGGGCAGGTATTTCAGGGCATGTAATTCAGGGCATGAATTTCTGGGCAGATGATTCACGGCAGGAGTTTTAGGGCATGTGATTCAGGGCATGAGTTTCAGTGCATGAGTTTCAGTGCAGGAGTTTTAGGGCATGAGATTCAGGGCATGAGCTTCAGGGCATGAGTTTCAGGGCAGGAGTTTCAGGGCATGTGATTCAGGGCGTGAGTTTCAGGATATGAGATCCATGGCATGCGTTTCAGTGCAGGAGTTTCAGGGCATGAGATTCAGAGCATGAGTTTCAGTGCATGAGTTTGAGGGCAGGAGTTTCAAGGCATGAGATTCAGGGCATGAGTTTCAGTGCAATAGTTTCAGGGCATGAGTTTCAGGGCAGGAGTTTCAGGGCATGTAATTCAGTGCACGAGTTTCAGAGCATGAGATTCATGGCATGAGTTTCAGTGCAGGAGTTTCAGGGCATGAGATTCAGAGCATAAGTTTCAGGGCATGAGATTCGGGGCATGAGTTTCAGGGCATGAGTTTCAGGGCAGGAGTTTCAGGGCATGTGATTCAGGGCGTGAGTTTCAGGATATGAGATTCAAGGCATGAGTTTCAGTGCAGGAGTTTCAGTGCAGGAACTTGAGGTAATGAGATTCAGTGCACGAGTTTCAGAGCGTGAGATTCAGGGCATGAGATTCAGGGTATGAGTTTCAGGGCAGGAGATTCAGGGCAGGTGATTCAGTGCAGGAGTTTCAGGGCATGAGATTCAGGGCATGAGATTCAGGGCATGAGTTTTAGGACAGGAGATTAAGGGCATGAGTTTCAGGGCAGGAGTTTCAGAGCATGAGATTCAGGGCATGAGTTTCAGGGCATGAGATTCAAGGCAGGTATTTCAGGGCATGTAATTCAGGGCATGAGTTTCTGGGCAGATGATTCAGGGCAGGAGTTTTAGGGCATGTGATTCAGGGCATGAGTTTCAGTGCATGAGTTTCAGGGCAGGAGTTTCAGCGTATGTGATTTAGGGCATGAGTTTCAGAGCATGAGATTCAGGGCTTGAGTTTCAGGGCATGAGGTTCAGGGCATGAGTTTCAGGGCATGAGATTCAGGGCATGAGTTTCAGTGCAGGAACTTGAGGACATGAGATTCAGTGCACGAGTTTCAGAGCATGAGATTCAGGGCATGAGATTCAGGGCATGATGTTCAGGGCTGGAGATTCAAGGCAGGTGTTTCAGTGAAGGAGTTTCAGGGCATAAGATTCAGGGCATGAGATTCGGGGCATGAGTTTCAGGGCATGAGTTTCAGGGCATGAGTTTCAGGGCAGGAGTTTCAGGGCATGAGATTCAGTGCACGAGTTTCAGAGCATGAGATTCATGGCATGAGTTTCAGTGCAGCAGTTTCAGGGCATGAGATTCAGAGCATGAGTTTCAGGGCATGAGATTCAGGGCAGGTATTTCAGGGCATGTAATTCAGGGCATGAATTTCTGGGCAGATGATTCACGGCAGGAGTTTTAGGGCATGTGATTCAGGGCATGAGTTTCAGTGCATGAGTTTCAGTGCAGGAGTTTTAGGGCATGAGATTCAGGGCATGAGTTTCAGGGCAGGAGATTCAGGGCAGGTGATTCAGTGCAGGAGTTTCAGGGCATGAGATTCAGGGCATGAGATTCAGGGCATGAGTTTTAGGACAGGAGATTAAGGGCATGAGTTTCAGGGCAGGAGTTTCAGAGCATGAGATTCAGGGCATGAGTTTCAGGGCATGAGGTTTAGGGCATGAGTTTCAGGGCATGAGATTCAGGGCATGAGTTTCAGTGCAGGAACTTGAGGACATGAGATTCACTGCACGCGTTTCAGAGCATGAGATTCAGGGCATGAGATTCAGGGCAAGATGTTCAGGGCAGGAGATTCAAGGCAGGTGTTTCAGTGAAGGAGTTTCAGGGCATGAGATTCAGGGCATGAGATTCGGGGCATGAGTTTCAAGGCATGAGTTTCAGGGCATGAGTTTCAGGGCAGGAGTTTCAGGGCATGATATTCAGTGCACGAGTTTCAGAGCATGAGATTCATGGCATGAGTTTCAGTGCAGGAGTTTCAGGGCATGAGATTCAGAGCATGAGTTTCAGGGCATGAGATTCAGGACAGGTATTTCAGGGCATGTAATTCAGGGCATGAATTTCTGGGCAGATGATTCACGGCAGGAGTTTTAGGGCATGTGATTCAGGGCATGAGTTTCAGTGCATGAGTTTCAGTGCAGGAGTTTTAGGGCATGAGATTCAGGGCATGAGCTTCAGGGCATGAGATTCAGGGCAGGTATTTCAGGGCATGTAATTCAGGGCATGAGTTTCTGGGCATGAGATTCAGGGCATGAGTTTTAGGACAGGAGATTAAGGGCATGAGTTTCAGGGCAGGAGTTTCAGAGCATGAGATTCAGGGCATGAGTTTCAGGGCATGAGATTCAAGGCAGGTAATTCAGGGCATGTAATTCAGGGCATGAGTTTCAGGGCAGATGATTCAGGGCAGGAGTTTTAGGGCATGTGATTCAGGGCATGAGTTTCAGTGCATGAGTTTCAGGGCAGGAGTTTCAGCGTATGTGATTTAGGGCATGAGTTTCAGAGCATGAGATTCAGGGCTTGAGTTTCAGGGCATGAGGTTCAGGGCATGAGTTTCAGGGCATGAGATTCAGGGCATGAGTTTCAGTGCAGGAACTTGAGGACATGAGATTCAGTGCACGAGTTTCAGAGCATGAGATTCAGGGCATGAGATTCAGGGCATGATGTTCAGGGCAGGAGATTCAAGGCAGGTGTTTCAGTGAAGGAGTTTCAGGGCATGAGATTCAGTGCACGAGTTTCAGAGCATGAGATTCATGGCATGAGTTTCAGTGCAGGAGTTTCAGGGCATGAGATTCAGAGCATGAGTTTCAGGGCATGAGATTCAGGGCAGGTATTTCAGGGCATGTAATTCAGGGCATGAATTTCTGGCAGATGATTCACGGCAGGAGTTTTAGGGCATGTGATTCAGGGCATGAGTTTCAGTGCATGAGTTTCAGTGCAGGAGTTTTAGGGCATGAGATTCAGGGCATGAGCTTCAGGGCATGAGATTCAGGGCAGGTATTACAGGGCATGTAATTCAGGGCATGAGTTTCTGGCATGAGATTCAGGGCATGAGTTTTAGGACAGGAGATTAAGGGCATGAGTTTCAGGGCAGGAGTTTCAGTGCAGAGTTTTAGGGCATGAGATTCAGGGCATGAGCTTCAGGGCATGAGTTTCAGGGCAGGAGTTTCAGGGCATGTGATTCAGGGCGTGAGTTCAGGATATGAGATCCATGGCATGAGTTTCAGTGCAGGAGTTTCAGGGCATGAGATTTCAGAGCATGAGTTTCAGTGCATGAGTTTGAGGGCAGGAGTTTCAAGGCATGAGATTCAGGGCATGAGTTTCAGTGCATAGTTTCAAGGGCATGAGTTTCAGGGCAGGAGTTTCAGGGCATGTAATTCAGTGCACGAGTTTCAGAGCATGAGATTCATGGCATGAGTTTCAGTGCAGGAGTTTCAGGGCATGAGATTCAGAGCATAAGTTTCAGGGCATGAGATTCGGGGCATGAGTTTCAGGGGGCATGAGTTTCAGGGCAGGGAGTTTCAGGGCATGTGATTCAGGGCGTGAGTTTCAGGATATGAGATTCAAGGCATGAGTTTCAGTGCAGGAGTTTCAGTGCAGGAACTTGAGGTAATGAGATTCAGTGCACGAGTTTCAGAGCGTGAGATTACAGGGCATGAGATTCAGGGTATGAGTTTCAGGGCAGGAGATTCAGGGCAGGTGATTCAGTGCAGAGTTTCAGGGCATGAGATTCAGGGCATGAGATTCAGGGCATGAGTTTTAGGACAGGAGATTAAGGGCATGAGTTTCAGGGCAGGAGTTTCAGAGCATGAGATTCAGGGCATGAGTTTCAGGGCATGAGATTCAAGGCAGTTATTTCAGGGCATGTAATTCAGGCATGAGTTTCTGGGCAGATGATTCAGGGCAGGAGTTTTAGGGCATGTGATTCAGGGCATGAGTTCAGTGCATGAGTTTCAGGGCAGGAGTTTCAGCGTATGTGATTTAGGGCATGAGTTTCAGAGCATGAGGTTCAGGGCATGAGTTTCAGGGCATGAGATTCAGGGCATGAGTTTCAGTGCAGGAACTTGAGGACATGAGATTCAGTGCACGAGGTTCAGAGCATGAGATTCAGGGCATGAGATTCAGGGCATGATGTTCAGGGCAGGAGATTCAAGGCAGGTGTTTCAGTGTAGGAGTTTCAGGGCATCAGATTCAGGGCATGAGATTCGGGGCATGAGTTTCAGGGCATGAGTTTCAGGGCATGAGTTTCAGGGCAGGAGTTTCAGGGCATGAGATTCAGTGCACGAGTTTCAGAGCATGAGATTCATGGCATGAGTTTCAGTGCAGGAGTTTCAGGGCATGAGATTCAGAGCATGAGTTTCAGGGCATGAGATTCAGGGCAGGTATTTCAGGGCATGTAATTCAGGGCATGAATTTCTGGGCAGATGATTCACGGCAGGAGTTTTAGGGCATGTGATTCAGGGCATGAGTTTCAGTGCATGAGTTTCAGTGCAGGAGTTTTAGGGCATGAGATTCAGGGCATGAGCTTCAGGGCATGAGATTCAGGGCAGGTATTTCAGGGCATGTAATTCAGGGCATGAGTTTCTGGGCATGAGATCAGGGCATGAGTTTTAGGACAGGAGATTAAGGGCATGAGTTTCAGGGCAGGAGTTTCAGAGCATGAGATTCAGGGCAGGTATTTCAGGGCATGTAATTCAGGGCATGAGTTTCTGGGCAGATGATTCAGGGCAGGAGTTTTAGGGCATGTGATTCAGGCATGAGTTTCAGTGCATGGAGTTTCAGGGCAGGAGTTTCAGCGTATGTGATTTAGGGCATGAGTTTCAGAGCATGAGATTCAGGGCTTGAGTTTCAGGGCATGAGGTTCATGGGCATGAGTTTCAGGGGCATGAGATTCAGGGCATGAGTTTCAGTGCAGGAACTTGAGGACATGAGATTCAGTGCACGAGTTTCAGAGCATGAGATTCAGGGCATGAGATTCAGGGCATGATGTTCAGGGCTGGAGATTCAAGGCAGGTGTTTCAGTGAAGGAGTTTCAGGGCATAAGATTCAGGGCATGAGATTCGGGCATGAGTTTCAGGGCATGAGTTTCAGGGCATGAGTTTCAGGGCAGGAGTTTCAGGGCATGAGATTCAGTGCACGAGTTTCAGAGCATGAGATTCATGCATGAGTTTCAGTGCAGGAGTTTCAGGGCATGAGATTCAGAGCATGAGTTTCAGGGCATGAGATTCAGGGCAGGTATTTCAGGGCATGTAATTCAGGGCATGAATTTCTGGGCAGATGATTCACGGCAGGAGTTTTAGGGCATGTGATTCAGGGCATGAGTTTCAGTGCATGAGTTTCAGTGCAGGAGTTTTAGGGCATGAGATTCAGGGCATGAGTTTCAGGGCAGGAGATTCAGGGCAGGTGATTCAGTGCAGGAGTTTCAGGGCATGAGATTCAGGGCATGAGATTCAGGGCATGAGTTTTAGGACAGGAGATTAAGGGCATGAGTTTTCAGGGCAGGAGTTTCAGAGCATGAGATTCAGGGCATGAGTTTCAGGGCATGAGGTTTAGGGCATGAGTTTCAGGGCATGAGATTCAGGGCATGAGTTTCAGTGCAGGAACTTGAGGACATGAGATTCACTGCACGAGTTTCAGAGCATGAGATTCAGGGCATGAGATTCAGGGCAAGATGTTCAGGGCAGGAGATTCAAGGCAGGTGTTTCAGTGAAGGAGTTTCAGGGCATGAGATTCAGGGCATGAGATTCGGGGCATGAGTTTCAGGGCATGAGTTTCAGGGCATGAGTTTCAGGGCAGGAGTTTCAGGGCATGATATTCAGTGCACGAGTTTTCAGAGCATGAGATTCATGGCATGAGTTTCAGTGCAGGAGTTTCAGGGCATGAGGATTCAGAGCATGAGTTTCAGGGCATGAGATTCAGGACAGGTATTTCAGGGCATGTAATTCAGGGCATGAATTTTCTGGGCAGATGATTCACGGCAGGAGTTTTAGGGCATGTGATTCAGGGCATGAGTTTCAGTGCATGAGTTTTCAGTGCAGGAGTTTTAGGGCATGAGATTCAGGGCATGAGCTTCAGGGCATGAGATTCAGGGCAGGTATTTCAGGCATGTATTCAGGGGCATGAGTTTCTGGGCATGAGATTCAGGGCATGAGTTTTAGGACAGGAGATTAAGGGCATGAGTTTCAGGGCAGGAGTTTCAGAGCATGAGATTCAGGGCATGAGTTTCAGGGCATGAGATTCAAGGCAGGTAATTCAGGGCATGTAATTCAGGGCATGAGTTTCAGGGCAGATGATTCAGGCAGGAGTTTTAGGGCATGTGATTCAGGGCATGAGTTTCAGTGCATGAGTTTCAGGGCAGGAGTTTCAGCGTATGTGATTTAGGGCATGAGTTTCAGAGCATGAGATTCAGGGCTTGAGTTTCAGGGCATGAGGTTCAGGGCATGAGTTTCAGGGCATGAGATTCAGGGCATGAGTTTCAGTGCAGGACTTGAGGACATGAGATTCAGTGCACGAGTTTCAGAGCATGAGATTCAGGGCATGAGATTCAGAGCATGAGATTCATGGCATGAGTTTCAGTGCAGGAGTTTCAGGCATGAGTTTCAGTGCATGAGTTTCAGTGCAGGAGTTTTAGGGCATGAGATTCAGGGCATGAGCTTCAGGGCATGAGATTCAGGGCAGGTATTTCAGGGCATGTAATTCAGGCATGAGTTTCTGGGCAGATGATTCAGGGCAGGAGTTTCAGTGCAGGAGCTTGAGGGCATGAGATTCAGTGCACGAGTTTCAGAGCATGAGATTCAGGCATGAGATTCAGGGCATGATTTTCAGGCAGGAGATTCAGGGCAGGTGTTTCAGTGCAGGAGTTTCAGGGCATGAGATTCAGGGCATGAGATTCGGGGCATGAGTTTCAGGGCATGAGTTTCAGAGCAGGAGTTTCAGGGCATGTGATTCAGGGCGTGAGTTTCAGGATATAAGATTCAAGCATGAGTTTCAGTGCAGGAGTTTCAGGGCATGAGATTCAGGGCATGAGTTTCAGGGTAGGTGATTCAGGGCAGGAGTATCAGGACATGCGATTCGGGGCATGAGTTTCAGTGCAGGAACTTGAGGTAATGAGATTCAGTGCACGAGTTTCAGAGCGTGAGATTCAGGGCATGAGATTCAGGGCATGAGTTTCAGGGCATTAGATTCAGGGCAGGTATTTCAGGGCATGTAATTCAGGACATGAGTTTCTGGGCAGATGATTCAGGGCAGAGTTTTAGGGCATGTGATTCAGGGCATGAGTTTCAGGGCAGGAATTTCAGGGTATGTGATTTAGGCATGAGTTTCACGGCATGAAACAGGGCTGAGTTTCAGGGCATGAGGTTCAGGGCATGAGTTTCAGGGCATGAGATTCAGGGCATGAGTTTCAGTGCAGGAACTTGAGGGCATGAGATTCAGTGCACGAGTTTCAGAGCATGAGGTTCAGGGCATGAGATTCAGGCTTGATTTTCAGCGCAGGAGATTCAGGGCAGGTGTTTCAGTGAACGAGTTTCAGGGCATGAGATTCAGGGCATGAGATTCGGGGCAAGAGTTTCAGGGCAAGAGTTTCAGCGCATGAGTTTCAGGGCAGGAGTTTCAGGGCATGAGATTCAGTGCACGAGTTCAGAGCATGAGATTCAGGGCATGAGATTCAGGGCATCACTTTCAGGGCAGGAGATTCAGGGCAGTTTTTCAGTGCAGGAGTTTCTGGCATGAGATTCAGGGCAGGAGTTTTAGGGCATGTGATTCAGGGCATGAGTTTCAGTGCATGAGTTTCAGGGCAGGAGTTTTAGGGCATGTGATTCAGGGCATGAGTTTCAGTGCATGAGTTTCAGGGCAGGAGTTTCAGCGTATGTTGATTTAGGGCATGAGTTTCAGAGCATGAGATTCAGGGCTTGAGTTTCAGGGCATGAGGTTCAGGGCATGAGTTTCAGGGCATGAGATTCAGGGCATGAGTTTCAGTGCAGGAACTTGAGGACATGAGATTCAGTGCACGAGTTTCAGAGCATGAGATTCAGGGCATGAGATTCAGGGCATGAGATTCAGGGCATCACTTTCAGGGCAGGAGATTCAGGGCAGGTTTTTCAGTGCAGGAGTTTCTGGGCATGAGATTCAGGGCAGGAGTTTTAGGGCATGTGATTCAGGGCATGAGTTTCAGTGCATGAGTTTCAGGGCAGGAGTTTTAGGGCATGTGATTCAGGGCATGAGTTTCAGTGCATGAGTTTCAGGGCAGGAGTTTCAGCGTATGTGATTTAGGGCATGAGTTTCAGAGCATGAGATTCAGGGCTTGAGTTTCAGGGCATGAGGTTCAGGGCATGAGTTTCAGGGCATGAGATTCAGGGCATGAGTTTCAGTGCAGGAACTTGAGGACATGAGATTCAGTGCACGAGTTTCAGAGCATGAGATTCAGGGCATGAGATTCAGGGCATGATGTTCAGGGCAGGAGATTCAAGGCAGGTGTTTCAGTGAAGGAGTTTCAGGGCATGAGATTCAGGGCATGAGATTCGGGGCATGAGTTTCATGGCATGAGTTTCAGGGCATGAGTTTCAGGGCAGGAGTTTCAGGGCATGAGATTCAGTGCACGAGTTTCAGAGCATGAGATTCATGGCATGAGTTTCAGTGCAGCAGTTTCAGGGCATGAGATTCAGAGCATGAGTTTCAGGGCATGAGATTCAGGGCAGGTATTTCAGGGCATGTAATTCAGGGCATGAATTTCTGGGCAGATGATTCACGGCAGGAGTTTTAGGGCATGTGATTCAGGGCATGAGTTTCAGTGCATGAGTTTCAGTGCAGGAGTTTTAGGGCATGAGATTCAGGGCATGAGCTTCAGGGCATGAGATTCAGGGCAGGTATTTCAGGGCATGTAATTCAGGGCATGAGTTTCTGGGCATGAGATTCAGGGCATGAGTTTTAGGACAGGAGATTAAGGGCATGAGTTTCAGGGCAGGAGTTTCAGAGCATGAGATTCAGGGCATGAGTTTCAGGGCATGAGATTCAAGGCAGGTATTTCAGGGCATGTAATTCAGGGCATGAGTTTCTGGGCAGATGATTCAGGGCAGGAGTTTTAGGGCATGTGATTCAGGGCATGAGTTTCAGTGCATGAGTTTCAGGGCAGGAGTTTCAGCGTATGTGATTTAGGGCATGAGTTTCAGAGCATGAGATTCAGGGCTTGAGTTTCAGGGCATGAGGTTCAGGGCATGAGTTTCAGGGCATGAGATTCAGGGCATGAGTTTCAGTGCAGGAACTTGAGGACATGAGATTCAGTGCACGAGTTTCAGAGCATGAGATTCAGGGCATGAGATTCAGGGCATGATGTTCAGGGCTGGAGATTCAAGGCAGGTGTTTCAGTGAAGGAGTTTCAGGGCATGAGATTCAGGGCATGAGGTTCGGGGCATGAGTTTCAGGGCATGAGTTTCAGGGCATGAGTTTCAGGGCAGCAGTTTCAGGGCATGAGATTCAGTGCACGAGTTTCAGAGCATGAGATTCATGGCATGAGTTTCAGTGCAGGAGTCTCAGGGCATGAGATTCAGAGCATGAGTTTCAGGGCATGAGATTCAGGGCAGGTATTTCAGGGCATGTAATTCAGGGCATGAATTTCTGGGCAGATGATTCACGGCAGGAGTTTTAGGGCATGTGATTCAGGGCATGAGTTTCAGTGCATGAGTTTCAGTGCAGGAGTTTTAGGGCATGAGATTCAGGGCATGAGTTTCAGGGCAGGAGATTCAGGGCAGGTGATTCAGTGCAGGAGTTTCAGGGCATGAGATTCAGGGCATGAGTTTTAGGACAGGAGATTAAGGGCATGAGTTTCAGGGCAGGAGTTTCAGAGCATGAGATTCAGGGCATGAGTTTCAGGGCATGAGGTTCAGGGCATGAGTTTCTGGGCATGAGATTCAGGGCATGAGTTTCAGTGCAGGAACTTGAGGACATGAGATTCAGTGCACGAGTTTCAGAGCATGAGATTCAGGGCATGAGATTCAGGGCATGAGATTCAGGGCATGATGTTCAGGGCAGGAGATTCAAGGCAGGTGTTTCAGTGAAGGAGTTTCAGGGCATGAGATTCAGGGCATGAGATTCGGGGCATGAGTTTCAGGGCATGAGTTTCAGGGCATGAGTTTCAGGGCAGGAGTTTCAGGGCATGAGATTCAGTGCATGAGTTTCAGAGCATGAGATTCATGGCATGAGTTTCAGTGCAGGAGTTTCAGGGCATGAGATTCAGAGCATGAGTTTCAGGGCATGAGATTCAGGGCAGGTATTTCAGGGCATGTAATTCAGGGCATGAATTTCTGGGCAGATGATTCACGGCAGGAGTTTTAGGGCATGTGATTCAGGGCATGAGTTTCAGTGCATGAGTTTCAGTGCAGGAGTTTTAGGGCATGAGATTCAGGGCATGAGCTTCAGGGCATGAGATTCAGGGCAGGTATTTCAGGGCATGTAATTCAGGGCATGAGTTTCTGGGCATGAGATTCAGGGCATGAGTTTTAGGACAGGAGATTAAGGGCATGAGTTTCAGGGCAGGGGTTTCAGAGCATTAGATTCAGGGCATCAGTTTCAGGGCATGAGATTCGAGGCAGGTATTTCAGGGCATGTAATTCAGGGCATGAGTTTCTGGGCAGATGATTCAGGGCAGGAGTTTTAGGGCATGTGATTCAGGGCATGAGTTTCAGTGCTTGAGTTGCAGGGCAGGAGTTTCAGCGTATGTGATTTAGGGCATGAGTTTCAGAGCATGAGATTCAGGGCTTGAGTTTCAGGGCATGAGGTTCAGGGCATGAGTTTCAGGGCATGAGATTCAGGGCATGAGTTTCAGTGCAGGAACTTGAGGACATGAGATTCAGTGCACGAGTTTCAGAGCATGCGATTCAGGGCATGAGATTCAGGGCATGATGTTCAGGGCAGGAGATTCAAGGCAGGTGTTTCAGTGAAGGAGTTTCAGGGCATGAGATTCAGGGCATGAGATTCGGGGCATGAGTTTCAGGGCATGAGTTTCAGGGCATGAGTTTCAGGGCAGGAGTTTCAGGGCATGAGATTCAGTGCACGAGTTTCAGAGCATGAGATTCATGGCATGAGTTTCAGTGCAGGAGTTTCAGGGCATGAGATTCAGAGCATGAGTTTCAGGGCATGAGATTCAGGGCAGGTATTTCAGGGCATGTAATTCAGGGCATGAATTTCTGGGCAGATGATTCACGGCAGGAGTTGTAGGGCATGTGATTCAGGGCATGAGTTTCAGTGCATGAGTTTCAGTGCAGGAGTTTTAGGGCATGAGATTCAGGGCATGAGCTTCAGGGCATGAGATTCAGGGCAGGTATTTCAGGGCATGTAATTCAGGGCATGAGTTTCTGGGCAGATGATTCAGGGCAGGAGTTTCAGTGCAGGAGCTTGAGGGCATGAGATTCAGTGCACGAGTTTCAGAGCATGAGATTCAGGGCATGAGATTCAGGGCATGAGTTTCAGGGCATGAGATTCAGGGCAGGTATTTCAGGGCATGTAATTCAGGGCATGAGTTTCTGGGCAGATGATTCAGGGCAGGAATTTTAGTGCAGGAGTTTCAGGGCATGAGATTCAGGGCATGAGATTCGGGGCATCAGTTTCAGGGCATGAGTTTCAGAGCAGGAGTTTCAGGGCATGTGATTCAGGGCGTGAGTTTCAGGATATGAGATTCAAGGCATGAGTTTCAGTGCAGGAGTTTCAGGGCATGAGATTCAGGGCATGAGTTTCAGGGTAGGTGATTCAGGGCAGGAGTTTCAGGACATGCGATTCAGGGCATGAGTTTCAGTGCAGGAACTTGAGGTAATGAGATTCAGTGCACGAGTTTCAGAGCGTGACATTCAGGGCATGAGATTCAGGGTATGAGTTTCAGGGCAGGAGATTCAGGGCAGGTGATTCAGTGCAGGAGTTTCAGGGCATGAGATTCAGGGCATGAGATTCAGAGCATGAGTTTTAGGACAGGAGATTAAGGGCATGAGTTTCAGGGCATGAGTTTCAGGGCAGGAGTTTCAGGGCATGTAATTCAGGGCGTGAGTTTCAGGATATGTGATTCATGGCATGAGATTCAGTGCAAGAGTTTAGGGCATGAGATTCAGGGCATGAGTTTCAGGGCATGAGATTCAGGGCAGGTATTTCAGGGCATGTAATTCAGGGCATGAGTTTCTGGGCAGATGATTCAGGGCAGGAGTTATAGGGCATGTGATTCAGGGCATGAGTTTCAGTACATGAGTTTCAGTGCAGGAGTTTCAGGGCATGAGATTCAGGGCATGAGTTTCAGGGCATTAGATTCAGGGCAGGTATTTCAGGGCATGTAATTCAGGGCATGAGTTTCACGGCATGAATCAGGGCTTGAGTTTCTGGGCATGAGGTTCAGGGCATGAGTTTCAGGGCATGAGATTCAGGGCATGAGTTTCAGTGCAGGAACTTGAGGGCATGAGATTCAGTGCACGAGTTTCAGAGCATGAGGTTCAGGGCATGAGATTCAGGGCTTGATTTTCAGGGCAGGAGATTCAGGGCAGGTGTTTCAGTGAATGAGTTTCAGGGCATGAGATTCAGGGCATGAGATTCGGGGCATGAGTTTCAGGGCAAGAGTTTCAGCGCATGAGTTTCAGGGCAGGAGTTTCAGGGCATGAGATTCAGTGCACGAGTTTCAGAGCATGAGATTCAGGGCATGAGATTCAGGGCATCACTTTCAGGGCAGGAGATTCAGGGCAGGTGTTTCAGTGCAGGAGTTTCAGGGCATGAGATTCAGGGCATGAGATTCAGGGCATGAGTTTCAGGGCATGAGTTTCAGGGCAGGAGTTTCAGGGCATGTGATGCAGGGCGTGAGTTTCAGGATATGAGACTCATGGCATGAGTTTCAGTGCAGGAGTTTCAGGACATGAGATTCAGAGCATGAGTTTCAGTGCATGAGTTTGAGGGCAGTTGTTTCAAGGCATGAGATTCAGGGCATGAGATTCAGGGCGTGAGTTTCAGGATATGAGATTCAAGGCATGAGTTTCAGTGCAGGAGTTTCAGGGCATGAGATTCAGGGCATGAGTTTCAGGGTAGGTGATTCAGGGCAGGAGTTTCAGGACATGCGATTCAGGGCATGAGTTTCAGTGCAGGAACTTGAGGTAATGAGATTCAGTGCACGAGTTTCAGAGCGTGAGATTCAGGGCATGAGATTCAGGGTATGAGTTTCAGGGCAGGAGATTCAGGGCAGGTGATTCAGTGCAGGAGTTTCAGGGCATGAGATTCAGGGCATGAGATTCAGGGCATGAGTTTTAGGACAGGAGATTAAGGGCATGAGTTTCAGGGCATGAGTTTCAGGGCAGGAGTTTCAGGGCATGTAATTCAGGGCGTGAGTTTCAGGATATGTGATTCATGGCATGAGATTCAGTGCAAGAGTTTAGGGCATGAGATTCAGGGCATGAGTTTCAGGGCATGAGATTCAGGGCAGGTATTTCAGGGCATGTAATTCAGGGCATGAGTTTCTGGGCAGATGATTCAGGGCAGGAGTTTTAGGGCATGTGATTCAGGGCATGAGTTTCAGTACATGAGTTTCAGGGCAGGAGTTTCAGGGCATGTAATTCAGGGCGTGAGTTTCAGGATATGTGATTCATGGCATGAGATTCAGTGCAAGAGTTTAGGGCATGAGATTCAGGGCATGAGTTTCAGGGCATGAGATTCAGGGCAGGTATTTCAGGGCATGTAATTCAGGGCATGAGTTTCTGGGCAGATGATTCAGGGCAGGAGTTTTAGGGCATGTGATTCAGGGCATGAGTTTCAGTACATGATTTTCAGTGCAGGAGTTTCAGGGCATGAGATTCAGGGCATGAGTTTCAGGGCATTAGATTCAGGGCAGGTATTTCAGGGCATGTAATTCAGGGCATGAGTTTCTGGGCAGATGATTCAGGGCAGGAGTTTTAGGGCATGTGATTCAGGGCATGAGTTTCAGGGCAGGAGTTTCAGGGTATGTGATTTAGGGCATGAGTTTCACGGCATGAATCAGGGCTTGAGTTTCAGGGCATGAGGTTCAGGGCATGAGTTTCAGGGCATGAGATTCAGGGCATGAGTTTCAGTGCAGGAACTTGAGGGCATGAGATTCAGTGCACGAGTTTCAGAGCATGAGGTTCAGGGCATGAGATTCAGGGCTTGATTTTCAGGGCAGGAGATTCAGGGCAGGTGTTTCAGTGAATGAGTTTCAGGGCATGAGATTCAGGGCATGAGATTCGGGGCATGAGTTTCAGGGCAAGTGTTTCAGCGCATGAGTTTCAGGGCAGGAGTTTCAGGGCATGAGATTCAGTGCACGAGTTTCAGAGCATGAGATTCAGGGCATGAGATTCAGGGCATCACTTTCAGGGCAGGAGATTCAGGGCAGGTGTTTCAGTGCAGGAGTTTCAGGGCATGAGATTCAGGGCATGAGATTCAGGGCATGAGTTTCAGGGCATGAGTTTCAGGGCAGGAGTTTCAGGGCATGTGATGCAGGGCGTGAGTTTCAGGATATGAGATTCATGGCATGAGTTTCAGTGCAGGAGTTTCAGGACATGAGATTCAGAGCATGAGTTTCAGTGCATGAGTTTGAGGGCAGTTGTTTCAAGGCATGAGATTCAGGGCATGAGATTCAGGGCATGAGTTTCAGGGCATGACATTCAGGGCAGGTATTTCAGGGCATGTAATTCAGAGCATGAGTTTCTGGGCAGATGATTCAGGGCAGGAGTTTTAGTGCATGTGATTCAGGGCATGAGTTTCAGTGCATGAGATTCAGGGCAGGAGTTTCAGGGTATGTGATTTAGGGCATGAGTTTCAGGGCATGAGATTCAGGGCTTGAGTTTCAGGGCATGAGATTCAGGGCATGAGATTCAGGGCATGAGTTTCAGGGCATGAGTTTCAGGGCAAGAGTTTCAGGGCATGTGATGCAGGGCGTGAGTTTCAGGATATGAGATTCATGGCATGAGTTTCAGTGCAGGAGTTTCAGGACATGAGATTCAGAGCATGAGTTTCAGGGCATGAGATTTAGGGCATGAGTTTCAGGGCATGAGATTCGGGGCATGAGTTTCAGGGCAAGAGTTTCAGCGCATGAGTTTCAGGGCAGGAGTTTCAGGGCATGAGATTCAGTGCACGAGTTTCAGAGCATGAGATTCAGGCCATGAGATTCAGGGCATCACTTTCAGGGCAGGAGATTCAGGGCAGGTGTTTCAGTGCAGGAGTTTCAGGGCATGAGATTCAGGGCATGAGATTCAGGGCATGAGTTTCAGGGCATGAGTTTCAGGGCAGGAGTTTCAGGGCATGTGATGCAGGGCGTGAGTTTCAGGGCATTAGATTCAGGGCAGGTATTTCAGGGCATGTAATTCAGGGCATGAGTTTCTGGGCAGATGATTCAGGGCAGGAGTTTTAGGGATGTGATTCAGGGCATGAGTTTCAGGGCAGGAGTTTCAGGGTATGTGATTTAGGGCATGAGTTTCACGGCATGAATCAGGGCTTGAGTTTCAGGGCATGAGGTTCAGGGCATGAGTTTCAGGGCATGAGATTCAGGGCATGAGTTTCAGTGCAGGAACTTGAGGGCATGAGATTCAGTGCACGAGTTTCAGAGCATGAGGTTCAGGGCATGAGATTCAGGGCTTGATTTTCAGGGCAGGAGATTCAGGGCAGGTGTTTCAGTGAATGAGTTTCAGGGCATGAGATTCAGGGCATGAGATTCGGGGCATGAGTTTCAGGGCAAGAGTTTCAGCGCATGAGTTTCAGGGCAGGAGTTTCAGGGCATGAGATTCAGTGCACGAGTTTCAGAGCATGAGATTCAGGGCATGAGATTCAGGGCATCACTTTCAGGGCAGGAGATTCAGGGCAGGTGTTTCAGTGCAGGAGTTTCAGGGCATGAGATTCAGGGCATGAGATTCAGGGCATGAGTTTCAGGGCATGAGTTTCAGGGCAGGAGTTTCAGGGCATGTGATGCAGGGCGTGAGTTTCAGGATATGAGATTCATGGCATGAGTTTCAGTGCAGGAGTTTCAGGACATGAGATTCAGAGCATGAGTTTCAGTGCATGAGTTTGAGGGCAGGAGTTTCAAGGCATGAGATTCAGGGCATGAGATTCAGGGCATGAGTTTCAGGGCATGAGATTCAGGGCAGGTATTTCAGGGCATGTAATTCAGAGGATGAGTTTCTGGGCAGATGATTCAGGGCAGGAGTTTTAGTGCATGTGATTCAGGGCATGAGTTTCAGTGCATGAGATTCAGGGCAGGAGTTTCAGGGTATGTGATTTAGGGCATGAGTTTCAGGGCATGAGATTCAGGGCTTGAGTTTCAGGGCATGAGATTCAGGGCATGAGATTCAGGGCATGAGTTTCAGGGCATGAGTTTCAGGGCAGGAGTTTCAGGGCATGTGATGCAGGGCGTGAGTTTCAGGATATGAGATTCATGGCATGAGTTTCAGTGCAGGAGTTTCAGGACATGAGATTCAGAGCATGAGTTTCAGGGCATGAGATTTAGGGCATGAGTTTCAGGGCATGAGATTCGGGGCATGAGTTTCAGGGCAAGAGTTTCAGCGCATGAGTTTCAGGGCAGGAGTTTCAGGGCATGAGATTCAGTGCACGAGTTTCAGAGCATGAGATTCAGGCCATGAGATTCAGGGCATCACTTTCAGGGCAGGAGATTCAGGGCAGGTGTTTCAGTGCAGGAGTTTCAGGGCATGAGATTCAGGGCATGAGATTCAGGGCATGAGTTTCAGGGCATGAGTTTCAGGGCAGGAGTTTCAGGGCATGTGATGCAGGGCGTGAGTTTCAGGATATGAGATTCATGGCATGAGTTTCAGTGCAGGAGTTTCAGGACATGAGATTCAGAACGTGAGTTTCAGTGCATGAGTTTGAGGGCACGATTTTCAAGGCTTGAGATTCAGGGCATGAGTTTCAGTGCATGAGTTTGAGGGCAGGAGTTTCAGGGCATGAGATTCAGGGCATGAGTTTCAGGGCATGAGATTCAGGGCAGGTATTTCAGGGCATGTAATTCAGAGCATGAGTTTCTGGGCAGATGATTCAGGGCAGGAGTTTTAGTGCATGTGATTCAGGGCATGAGTTTTAGTGCATGAGATTCAGGGCAGGAGTTTCAGGGTATGTGATTTAGGGCATGAGTTTCAGGGCACGAGATTCAGGGCTTGAGTTTCAGGGCATGAGATTCAGGGCATGAGATTCAGGGCATGAGTTTCAGGGCATGAGTTTCAGGGCAGGAGTTTCAGGGCATGTGATGCAGGGCGTGAGTTTCAGGATATGAGATTCATGGCATGAGTTTCAGTGCAGGAGTTTCAGGACATGAGATTCAGAGCATGAGTTTCAGGGCATGAGATTTAGGGCATGAGTTTCAGGGCATGAGATTCAGGGCATGAGATTCAGGGCATGATTTTCAGGGCAGGAGATTAAGGGCAGGTGTTTCAGTGCAGGAGTTTCAGGGCATGAGATTCAGGGCATGAGAATCAGGGCATGAGTTTCAGGACAGGAAATTCAGGGCATGAGTTTCAGGGCATGAGTTTCAGGGCAGGAGTTTCAGGGCATGTGATTCAGGGCGTGAGTTTCAGGATATGAGATTCATGGCATGAGTTTCAGTGCAGGAGTTTCAGGGCATGAGATTCAGGGCATGAGTTTCAGGGCAGGTGATTCAGGGCAGGAGTTTCAGGACATGAGATTCAGGGCATGAGTTTCAGTGCAGGAACTTGAGGTCATGAGATTCAGTGCACGAGTTTCAGAGCGTGAGATTCAGGGTATGAGATTCAGGGCATGAGTTTCAGGGCAGGAGATTCAGGGCAGGTGTTTCAGTGAAGGAGTTTCAGGGCATGAGATTCAGGGCATGAGTTTCAGGGCAAGAGATTCAGGGCAGGCATTTAGGGCATGTAATTCAGGGCATGACTTTCTGGGCAGATGATTCAGGGCAGGAGTTTTAGGGCATGTGATTCAGGGCATGAGTTTCGGTGCAGGAACTTGAGGGCATGAGATTCAGTGCACGAGTTTCAGAGCATGAGGTCCAGGGCATGAGATTCAGGGCATGATTTTCAGGGCAGGAGATTCAGGGCAGGTGTTTCAGTGAAGGTGTTTCAGGGCATGAGATTCAGGGCATGAGATTCGGGGCATGAGTTTCAGGGCAGGAGTTTCAGTGCATGAGTTTCAGGGAAGGAGTTTCAGGGTATGTGATTTAGGGCATGAGTTTCAGGAAATGAGATTCAGGGCTTGACTTTCAGGGCATGAGTTTCAGGGCATGAGTTTCAGGGCATGAGATTCAGGGCATGAGTTTCAGTGCAAGAACTTGAGGGCATGAGATTCAGTGCACGAGCTTCAGAACTGGAGATTCAGGGCATGAGATTCAGGGCATGATGTTCAGGGCAGGAGATTCAAGGCAGGTGTTTCAGTGAAGGAGTTTCAGGGCATGAGATTCAGGGCATGAGATTCGGGGCATGAGTTTCAGGGCATGAGTTTCAGGGCATGAGTTTCAAGGCAGGAGTTTCAGGGCATGAGATTCAGTGCACGAGTTTCAGAGCATGAGATTCATGGCATGAGTTTCAGTGCAGGAGTTTCAGGGCATGAGATTCAGAGCATGAGTTTCAGGGCATGAGATTCAGGGCAGGTGTTTCAGGGCATGTAATTCAGGGCATGAATTTCTGGGCAGATGATTCACGGCAGGAGTTTTAGGGCATGTGATTCAGGGCATGAGTTTCAGTGCATGAGTTTCAGTGCAGGAGTTTTAGGGCATGAGATTCAGGGCATGAGCTTCAGGGCATGAGATTCAGGGCAGGTATTTCAGGGCATGTAATTCAGGGCATGAGTTTCTGGGCAGATGATTCAGGGCAGGAGTTTCAGTGCAGGAGCTTGAGGGCATGAGATTCAGTGCACGAGTTTCAGAGCATGAGATTCAGGGCATGAGATTCAGGGCATGAGTTTCAGGGCATGAGATTCAGGGCAGGTATTTCAGGGCATGTAATTCAGGGCATGAGTTTCTGGGCAGATGATTCAGGGCAGGAATTTTAGTGCAGGAGTTTCAGGGCATGAGATTCAGGGCATGAGATTCGGGGCATGAGTTTCAGGGCATGAGTTTCAGAGCAGGAGTTTCAGGGCATGTGATTCAGGGCGTGAGTTTCAGGATATGAGATTCAAGGCATGAGTTTCAGTGCAGGAGTTTCAGGGCATGAGATTCAGGGCATGAGTTTCAGGGTAGGTGATTCAGGGCAGGAGTTTCAGGACATGCGATTCAGGGCATGAGTTTCAGTGCAGGAACTTGAGGTAATGAGATTCAGTGCACGAGTTTCAGAGCGTGAGATTCAGGGCATGAGATTCAGGGTATGAGTTTCAGGGCAGGAGATTCAGGGCAGGTGATTCAGTGCAGGAGTTTCAGGGCATGAGATTCAGGGCATGAGATTCAGGGCATGAGTTTTAGGACAGGAGATTAAGGGCATGAGTTTCAGGGCATGAGTTTCAGGGCAGGAGTTTCAGGGCATGTAATTCAAGGCGTGAGTTTCAGGATATGTGATTCATGGCATGAGATTCAGTGCAAGAGTTTAGGGCATGAGATTCAGGGCATGAGTTTCAGGGCATGAGATTCAGGGCAGGTATTTCAGGGCATGTAATTCAGGGCATGAGTTTCTGGGCAGATGATTCAGGGCAGGAGTTTTAGGGCATGTGATTCAGGGCATGAGTTTCAGTACATGAGTTTCAGTGCAGGAGTTTCAGGGCATGAGATTCAGGGCATGAGTTTCAGGGCATTAGATTCAGGGCAGGTATTTCAGGGCATGTAATTCATGGCATGAGTTTCTGGGCAGATGATTCAGGGCAGGAGTTTTAGGGCATGTGATTCAGGGCATGAGTTTCAGGGCAGGAGTTTCAGGGTATGTGATTTAGGGCATGAGTTTCACGGCATGAATCAGGTCTTGAGTTTCAGGGCATGAGGTTCAGGGCATGAGTTTCAGGGCATGAGATTCAGGGCATGAGTTTCAGTGCAGGAACTTGAGGGCATGAGATTCAGTGCACGAGTTTCAGAGCATGAGGTTCAGGGCATGAGATACAGGGCATGATTTTCAGGGCAGGAGATTCAGGGCAGGTGTTTCAGTGAATGAGTTTCAGGGCATGAGTTTCAGCGCATGAGTTTCAGGGCAGGAGTTTCAGGGCATGAGATTCAGTGCACGAGTTTCAGAGCATGAGATTCAGGGCATGAGATTCAGGGCATCACTTTCAGGGCAGGAGATTCAGGGCAGGTGTTTCAGTGCAGGAGTTTCAGGGCATGAGATTCAGGGCATGAGATTCAGGGCATGAGTTTCAGGGCATGAGTTTCAGGGCAGGAGTTTCAGGGCATGTGATGCAGGGCGTGAGTTTCAGGATATGAGATTCATGGCATGAGTTTCAGTGCAGGAGTTTCAGGACATGAGATTCAGAGCATGAGTTTCAGTGCATGAGTTTGAGGGCAGGAGTTTCAAGGCATGAGATTCAGGGCATGAGATTCAGGGCATGAGTTTCAGGGCATGAGATTCAGGGCAGGTATTTCAGGGCATGCAATTCAGAGCATGAGTTTCTGGGCAGATGATTCAGGGCAGGAGTTTTAGTGCATGTGATTCAGGGCATGAGTTTCAGTGCATGAGATTCAGGGCAGGAGTTTCAGGGTATGTGATTTAGGGCATGAGTTTCAGGGCATGAGATTCAGGGCTTGAGTTTCAGGGCATGAGATTCAGGGCATGAGATTCAGGGCATGAGTTTCAGGGCATGAGTTTCAGGGCAGGAGTTTCAGGGCATGTGATGCAGGGCGTGAGTTTCAGGATATGAGATTCATGGCATGAGTTTCAGTGCAGGAGTTTCAGGACATGAGATTCAGAGCATGAGTTTCAGGGCATGAGATTTAGGGTATGAGTTTCAGGGCATGAGATTCGGGGCATGAGTTTCAGGGCAAGAGTTTCAGCGCATGAGTTTCAGGGCAGGAGTTTCAGGGCATGAGATTCAGTGCACGAGTTTCAGAGCATGAGATTCAGGCCATGAGATTCAGGGCATCACTTTCAGGGCAGGAGATTCAGGGCAGGTGTTTCAGTGCAGGAGTTTCAGGGCATGAGATTCAGGGCATGAGATTCAGGGCATGAGTTTCAGGGCATGAGTTTCAGGGCAGGAGTTTCAGGGCATGTGATGCAGGGCGTGAGTTTCAGGATATGAGATTCATGGCATGAGTTTCAGTGCAGGAGTTTCAGGACATGAGATTCAGAACGTGAGTTTCAGTGCATGAGTTTGAGGGCACGATTTTCAAGGCTTGAGATTCAGGGCATGAGTTTCAGTGCATGAGTTTGAGGGCAGGAGTTTCAGGGCATGAGATTCAGGGCATGAGTTTCAGGGCATGAGATTCAGGGCAGGTATTTCAGGGCATGTAATTCAGAGCATGAGTTTCTGGGCAGATGATTCAGGGCAGGAGTTTTAGTGCATGTGATTCAGGGCATGAGTTTTAGTGCATGAGATTCAGGGCAGGAGTTTCAGGGTATGTGATTTAGGGCATGAGTTTCAGGGCACGAGATTCAGGGCTTGAGTTTCAGGGCATGAGATTCAGGGCATGAGATTCAGGGCATGAGTTTCAGGGCATGAGTTTCAGGGCAGGAGTTTCAGGGCATGTGATGCAGGGCGTGAGTTTCAGGATATGAGATTCATGGCATGAGTTTCAGTGCAGGAGTTTCAGGACATGAGATTCAGAGCATGAGTTTCAGGGCATGAGATTTAGGGCATGAGTTTCAGGGCATGAGATTCAGGGCATGAGATTCAGGGCATGATTTTCAGGGCAGGAGATTAAGGGCAGGTGTTTCAGTGCAGGAGTTTCAGGGCATGAGATTCAGGGCATGAGAATCAGGGCATGAGTTTCAGGACAGGAAATTCAGGGCATGAGTTTCAGGGCATGAGTTTCAGGGCAGGAGTTTCAGGGCATGTGATTCAGGACGTGAGTTTCAGGATATGAGATTCATGGCATGAGTTTCAGTGCAGGAGTTTCAGGGCATGAGATTCAGGGCATGAGTTTCAGGGCAGGTGATTCAGGGCAGGAGTTTCAGGACATGAGATTCAGGGCATGAGTTTCAGTGCAGGAACTTGAGGTCATGAGATTCAGTGCACGAGTTTCAGAGCGTGAGATTCAGGGTATGAGATTCAGGGCATGAGTTTCAGGGCAGGAGATTCAGGGCAGGTGTTTCAGTGAAGGAGTTTCAGGGCATGAGATTCAGGGCATGAGATTCAGGGCAGGCATTTAGGGCATGTAATTCAGGGCATGACTTTCTGGGCAGATGATTCAGGGCAGGAGTTTTAGGGCATGTGATTCAGGGCATGAGTTTCGGTGCAGGAACTTGAGGGCATGAGATTCAGTGCACGAGTTTCAGAGCATGAGGTCCAGGGCATGAGATTCAGGGCATGATTTTCAGGGCAGGAGATTCAGGGCAGGTGTTTCAGTGAAGGTGTTTCAGGGCATGAGATTCAGGGCATGAGATTCGGGGCATGAGTTTCAGGGCAGGAGTTTCAGTGCATGAGTTTCAGGGCAGGAGTTTCAGGGTATGTGATTTAGGGCATGAGTTTCAGGAAATGAGATTCAGGGCTTGAGTTTCAGGGCATGAGTTTCAGGGCATGAGTTTCAGGGCATGAGATTCAGGGCATGATTTTCAGTGCAGGAACTTGAGGGCATGAGATTCAGTGCACGAGTTTCAGAACTGGAGATTCAGGGCATGAGATTCAGGGCATGATGTTCAGGGCAGGAGATTCAAGGCAGGTGTTTCAGTGAAGGAGTTTCAGGGCATGAGATTCAGGGCATGAGATTCGGGGTATGAGTTTCAGGGCATGAGTTTCAGGGCATGAGTTTCAAGGCAGGAGTTTCAGGGCATGAGATTCAGTGCACGAGTTTCAGAGCATGAGATTCATGGCATGAGTTTCAGTGCAGGAGTTTCAGGGCATGAGATTCAGAGCATGAGTTTCAGGGCATGAGATTCAGGGCAGGTGTTTCAGGGCATGTAATTCAGGGCATGAATTTCTGGGCAGATGATTCACGGCAGGAGTTTTAGGGCATGTGATTCAGGGCATGAGTTTCAGTGCATGAGTTTCAGTGCAGGAGTTTTAGGGCATGAGATTCAGGGCATGAGCTTCAGGGCATGAGATTCAGGGCAGGTATTTCAGGGCATGTAATTCAGGGCATGAGTTTCTGGGCAGATGATTCAGGGCAGGAGTTTCAGTGCAGGAGCTTGAGGGCATGAGATTCAGTGCACGAGTTTCAGAGCATGAGATTCAGGGCATGAGATTCAGGGCATGAGTTTCAGGGCATGAGATTCAGGGCAGGTATTTCAGGGCATGTAATTCAGGGCATGAGTTTCTGGGCAGATGATTCAGGGCAGGAATTTTAGTGCAGGAGTTTCAGGGCATGAGATTCAGGGCATGAGATTCGGGGCATGAGTTTCAGGGCATGAGTTTCAGAGCAGGAGTTTCAGGGCATGTGATTCAGGGCGTGAGTTTCAGGATATGAGATTCAAGGCATGAGTTTCAGTGCAGGAGTTTCAGGGCATGAGATTCAGGGCATGAGTTTCAGGGTAGGTGATTCAGGGCAGGAGTTTCAGGACATGCGATTCAGGGCATGAGTTGCAGTGCAGGAACTTGAGGTAATGAGATTCAGTGCACGAGTTTCAGAGCGTGAGATTCAGGGCATGAGATTCAGGGCATGAGTTTCAGGGCATGAGTTTCAGGGCAGGAGTTTCAGGGCATGTAATTCAAGGCGTGAGTTTCAGGATATGTGATTCATGGCATGAGATTCAGTGCAAGAGTTTAGGGCATGAGATTCAGGGCATGAGTTTCAGGGCATGAGATTCAGGGCAGGTATTTCAGGGCATGTAATTCAGGGTATGAGTTTCTGGGCAGATGATTCAGGGCAGGAGTTTTAGGGCATGTGATTCAGGGCATGAGTTTCAGTACATGAGTTTCAGTGCAGGAGTTTCAGGGCATGAGATTCAGGGCATGAGTTTCAGGGCATTAGATTCAGGGCAGGTATTTCAGGGCATGTAATTCATGGCATGAGTTTCTGGGCAGATGATTCAGGGCAGGAGTTTTAGGGCATGTGATTCAGGGCATGAGTTTCAGGGCAGGAGTTTCAGGGTATGTGATTTAGGGCATGAGTTTCACGGCATGAATCAGGGCTTGAGTTTCAGGGCATGAGGTTCAGGGCATGAGTTTCAGGGCATGAGATTCAGGGCATGAGTTTCAGTGCAGGAACTTGAGGGCATGAGATTCAGTGCACGAGTTTCAGAGCATGAGGTTCAGGGCATGAGATTCAGGGCATGATTTTCAGGGCAGGAGATTCAGGGCAGGTGTTTCAGTGAATGAGTTTCAGGGCATGAGATTCAGGGCATGAGATTCGGGGCATGAGTTTCAGGGCAAGAGTTTCAGCGCATGAGTTTCAGGGCAGGAGTTTCAGGGCATGAGATTCAGTGCACGAGTTTCAGAGCATGAGATTCAGGGCATGAGATTCAGGGCATCACTTTCAGGGCAGGAGATTCAGGGCAGGTGTTTCAGTGCAGGAGTTTCAGGGCATGAGATTCAGGGCATGAGATTCAGGGCATGAGTTTCAGGGCATGAGTTTCAGGGCAGGAGTTTCAGGGCATGTGATGCAGGGCGTGAGTTTCAGGATATGAGATTCATTGCATGAGTTTCAGTGCAGGAGTTTCAGGACATGAGATTCAGAGCATGAGTTTCAGTGCATGAGTTTGAGGGCAGGAGTTTCAAGGCATGAGATTCAGGGCATGAGATTCAGGGCATGAGTTTCAGGGCATGAGATTCAGGGCAGGTATTTCAGGGCATGCAATTCAGAGCATGAGTTTCTGGGCAGATGATTCAGGGCAGGAGTTTTAGTGCATGTGATTCAGGGCATGAGTTTCAGTGCATGAGATTCAGGGCAGGAGTTTCAGGGTATGTGATTTAGGGCATGAGTTTCAGGGCATGAGATTCAGGGCTTGAGTTTCAGGGCATGAGATTCAGGGCATGAGATTCAGGGCATGAGTTTCAGGGCATGAGTTTCAGGGCAGGAGTTTCAGGGCATGTGATGCAGGGCGTGAGTTTCAGGATATGAGATTCATGGCATGAGTTTCAGTGCAGGAGTTTCAGGACATGAGATTCAGAGCATGAGTTTCAGGGCATGAGATTTAGGGCATGAGTTTCAGGGCATGAGATTCGGGGCATGAGTTTCAGGGCAAGAGTTTCAGCGCATGAGTTTCAGGGCAGGAGTTTCAGGGCATGAGATTCAGTGCACGAGTTTCAGAGCATGAGATTCAGGCCATGAGATTCAGGTCATCACTTTCAGGGCAGGAGATTCAGGGCAGGTGTTTCAGTGCAGGAGTTTCAGGGCATGAGATTCAGGGCATGAGATTCAGGGCATGAGTTTCAGGGCATGAGTTTCAGGGCAGGAGTTTCAGGGCATGTGATGCAGGGCGTGAGTTTCAGGATATGAGATTCATGGCATGAGTTTCAGTGCAGGAGTTTCAGGACATGAGATTCAGAACGTGAGTTTCAGTGCATGAGTTTGAGGGCACGATTTTCAATGCTTGAGATTCAGGGCATGAGTTTCAGTGCATGAGTTTGAGGGCAGGAGTTTCAGGGCATGAGATTCAGGGCATGAGTTTCAGGGCATGAGATTTAGGGCAGGTATTTCAGGGCATGTAATTCAGAGCATGAGTTTCTGGGCAGATGATTCAGGGCAGGAGTTTTAGTGCATGTAATTCAGGGCATGAGTTTTAGTGCATGAGATTCAGGGCAGGAGTTTCAGGGTATGTGATTTAGGGCATGAGTTTCAGGGCACGAGATTCAGGGCTTGATTTTCAGGGCATGAGATTCAGGGCATGAGATTCAGGGCATGAGTTTCAGGGCATGAGTTTCAGGGCAGGAGTTTCAGGGCATGTGATGCAGGGCGTGAGTTTCAGGATATGAGATTCATGGCATGAGTTTCAGTGCAGGAGTTTCAGGACATGAGATTCAGAGCATGAGTTTCAGGGCATGAGATTTAGGGCATGAGTTTCAGGGCATGAGATTCAGGGCATGAGATTCAGGGCATGATTTTCAGGGCAGGAGATTAAGGGCAGGTGTTTCAGTGCAGGAGTTTCAGGGCATGAGATTCAGGGCATGAGAATCAGGGCATGAGTTTCAGGACAGGAAATTCAGGGCATGAGTTTCAGGGCATGAGTTTCAGGGCAGGAGTTTCAGGGCATGTGATTCAGGGCGTGAGTTTCAGGATATGAGATTCATGGCATGAGTTTCAGTGCAGGAGTTTCAGGGCATGAGATTCAGGGCATGAGTTTCAGGGCAGGTGATTCAGGGCAGTAGTTTCAGGACATGAGATTCAGGGCATGAGTTTCAGTGCAGGAACTTGAGGTCATGAGATTCAGTGCACGAGTTTCAGAGCGTGAGATTCAGGGTATGAGATTCAGGGCATGAGTTTCAGGGCAGGAGATTCAGGGCAGGTGTTTCAGTGAAGGATTTTCAGGGCATGAGATTCAGGGCATGAGTTTCAGGGCATGAGATTCAGGGCAGGCATTTAGGGCATGTAATTCAGGGCATGACTTTCTGGGCAGATGATTCAGGGCAGGAGTTTTAGGGCATGTGATTCAGGGCATGAGTTTCGGTGCAGGAACTTGAGGGCATGAGATTCAGTGCACGAGTTTCAGAGCATGAGGTCCAGGGCATGAGATTCAGGGCATGATTTTCAGGGCAGGAGATTCAGGGCAGGTGTTTCAGTGAAGGTGTTTCAGGGCATGAGATTCAGGGCATGAGATTCGGGGCATGAGTTTCAGGGCAGGAGTTTCAGTGCATGAGTTTCAGGGCAGGAGTTTCAGGGTATGTGATTTAGGGCATGAGTTTCAGGAAATGAGATTCAGGGCTTGAGTTTCAGGGCATGAGTTTCAGGGCATGAGTTTCAGGGCATGAGATTCAGGGCATGAGTTTTAGTGCAGGAACTTGAGGGCATGAGATTCAGTGCACGAGTTTCAGAACTGGAGATTCAGGGCATGAGATTCAGGGCATGATGTTCAGGGCAGGAGATTCAAGGCAGGTGTTTCAGTGAAGGAGTTTCAGGGCATGAGATTCAGGGCATGAGATTCGGGGCATGAGTTTCAGGGCATGAGTTTCAGGGTATGTGATTTAGGGCATGAGTTTCAGGAAATGAGATTCAGGGCTTGAGTTTCAGGGCATGAGTTTCAGGGCATGAGTTTCAGGGCATGAGATTCAGGGCATGAGTTTTAGTGCAGGAACTTGAGGGCATGAGATTCAGTGCACGAGTTTCAGAACTGGAGATTCAGGGCATGAGATTCAGGGCATGATGTTCAGGGCAGGAGATTCAAGGCAGGTGTTTCAGTGAAGGAGTTTCAGGGCATGAGATTCAGGGCATGAGATTCGGGGCATGAGTTTCAGGGCATGAGTTTCAGGGCATGAGTTTCAAGGCAGGAGTTTCAGGGCATGAGATTCAGTGCACGAGTTTCAGAGCATGAGATTCATGGCATGAGTTTCAGTGCAGGAGTTTCAGGGCATGAGATTCAGAGCATGAGTTTCAGGGCATGAGATTCAGGGCAGGTGTTTCAGGGCATGTAATTCAGGGCATGAATTTCTGGGCAGATGATTCACGGCAGGAGTTTTAGGGCATGTGATTCAGGGCATGAGTTTCAGTGCATGAGTTTCAGTGCAGGAGTTTTAGGGCATGAGATTCAGGGCATGAGCTTCAGGGCATGAGATTCAGGGCAGGTATTTCAGGGCATGTAATTCAGGGCATGAGTTTCTGGGCAGATGATTCAGGGCAGGAGTTTCAGTGCAGGAGCTTGAGGGCATGAGATTCAGTGCACGAGTTTCAGAGCATGAGATTCAGGGCATGAGATTCAGGGCATGAGTTTCAGGGCATGAGATTCAGGGCAGGTATTTCAGGGCATGTAATTCAGGGCATGAGTTTCTGGGCAGATGATTCAGGGCAGGAATTTTAGTGCAGGAGTTTCAGGGCATGAGATTCAGGGCATGAGATTCGGGGCATGAGTTTCAGGGCATGAGTTTCAGAGCAGGAGTTTCAGGGCATGTGATTCAGGGCGTGAGTTTCAGGATATGAGATTCAAGGCATGAGTTTCAGTGCAGGAGTTTCAGGGCATGAGATTCAGGGCATGAGTTTCAGGGTAGGTGATTCAGGGCAGGAGTTTCAGGACATGCGATTCAGGGCATGAGTTTCAGTGCAGGAACTTGAGGTAATGAGATTCAGTGCACGAGTTTCAGAGCGTGAGATTCAGGGCATGAGATTCAGGGTATGAGTTTCAGGGCAGGAGATTCAGGGCAGGTGATTCAGTGCAGGAGTTTCAGGGCATGAGATTCAGGGCATTAGATTCAGGGCATGAGTTTTAGGACAGGAGATTAAGGGCATGAGTTTCAGGGCATGAGTTTCAGGGCAGGAGTTTCAGGGCATGTAATTCAAGGCGTGAGTTTCAGGATATGTGATTCATGGCATGAGATTCAGTGCAAGAGTTTAGGGCATGAGATTCAGGGCATGAGTTTCAGGGCATGAGATTCAGGGCAGGTATTTCAGGGCATGTAATTCAGGGCATGAGTTTCTGGGCAGATGATTCAGGGCAGGAGTTTTAGGGCATGTGATTCAGGGCATGAGTTTCAGTACATGAGTTTCAGTGCAGGAGTTTCAGGGCATGAGATTCAGGGCATGAGTTTCTGGGCAGATGATTCAGGGCAGGAATTTTAGTGCAGGAGTTTCAGGGCATGAGATTCAGGGCATGAGATTCGGGGCATGAGTTTCAGGGCATGAGTTTCAGAGCAGGAGTTTCAGGGCATGTGATTCAGGGCGTGAGTTTCAGGATATGAGATTCAAGGCATGAGTTTCAGTGCAGGAGTTTCAGGGCATGAGATTCAGGGCATGAGTTTCAGGGTAGGTGATTCAGGGCAGGAGTTTCAGGACATGCGATTCAGGGCATGAGTTTCAGTGCAGGAACTTGAGGTAATGAGATTCAGTGCACGAGTTTCAGAGCGTGAGATTCAGGGCATGAGATTCAGGGTATGAGTTTCAGGGCAGGAGATTCAGGGCAGGTGATTCAGTGCAGGAGTTTCAGGGCATGAGATTCAGGGCATGAGATTCAGGGCATGAGTTTTAGGACAGGAGATTAAGGGCATGAGTTTCAGGGCATGAGTTTCAGGGCAGGAGTTTCAGGGCATGTAATTCAAGGCGTGAGTTTCAGGATATGTGATTCATGGCATGAGATTCAGTGCAAGAGTTTAGGGCATGAGATTCAGGGCATGAGTTTCAGGGCATGAGATTCAGGGCAGGTATTTCAGGGCATGTAATTCAGGGCATGAGTTTCTGGGCAGATGATTCAGGGCAGGAGTTTTAGGGCATGTGATTCAGGGCATGAGTTTCAGGGCAGGAGTTTCAGGGTATGTGATTTAGGGCATGAGTTTCACGGCATGAATCAGGGCTTGAGTTTCAGGGCATGAGGTTCAGGGCATGAGTTTCAGGGCATGAGATTCAGGGTATGAGTTTCAGTGCAGGAACTTGAGGGCATGAGATTCAGTGCACGAGTTTCAGAGCATGAGGTTCAGGGCATGAGATTCAGGGCATGATTTTCAGGGCAGGAGATTCAGGGCAGGTGTTTCAGTGAATGAGTTTCAGGCCATGAGATTCAGGGCATGAGATTCGGGGCATGAGTTTCAGGGCAAGAGTTTCAGCGCATGAGTTTCAGGGCAGGAGTTTCAGGGCATGAGATTCAGTGCACGAGTTTCAGAGCATGAGATTCAGGGCATGACATTCAGGGCATCACTTTCAGGGCAGGAGATTCAGGGCAGGTGTTTCAGTGCAGGAGTTTCAGGGCATGAGATTCAGGGCATGAGATTCAGGGCATGAGTTTCAGGGCATGAGTTTCAGGGCAGGAGTTTCAGGGCATGTGATGCAGGGCGTGAGTTTCAGGATATGAGATTCATGGCATGAGTTTCAGTGCAGGAGTTTCAGGACATGAGATTCAGAGCATGAGTTTCAGTGCATGAGTTTGAGGGCAGGAGTTTCAAGGCATGAGATTCAGGGCATGAGATTCAGGGCATGAGTTTCAGGGCATGAGATTCAGGGCAGGTATTTCAGGGCATGCAATTCAGAGCATGAGTTTCTGGGCAGATGATTCAGGGCAGGAGTTTTAGTGCATGTGATTCAGGGCATGAGTTTCAGTGCATGAGATTCAGGGCAGGAGTTTCAGGGTATGTGATTTAGGGCATGAGTTTCAGGGCATGAGATTCAGGGCTTGAGTTTCAGGGCATGAGATTCAGGGCATGAGATTCAGGGCATGAGTTTCAGGGCATGAGTTTCAGGGCAGGAGTTTCAGGGTATGTGATGCAGGCGTGAGTTTCAGGATATGAGATTCATGGCATGAGTTTCAGTGCAGGAGTTTCAGGACATGAGATTCAGAGCATGAGTTTCAGGGCATGAGATTTAGGGCATGAGTTTCAGGGCATGAGATTCGGGGCATGAGTTTCAGGGCAAGAGTTTCAGCGCATGAGTTTCAGGGCAGGAGTTTCAGGGCATGAGATTCAGTGCACGAGTTTCAGAGCATGAGATTCAGGCCATGAGATTCAGGGCATCACTTTCAGGGCAGGAGATTCAGGGCAGGTGTTTCAGTGCAGGAGTTTCAGGGCATGAGATTCAGGGCATGAGATTCAGGGCATGAGTTTCAGGGCATGAGTTTCAGGGCAGGAGTTTCAGGGCATGTGATGCAGGGCGTGAGTTTCAGGATATGAGATTCATGGCATGAGTTTCAGTGCAGGAGTTTCAGGACATGAGATTCAGAGCGTGAGTTTCAGTGCATGAGTTTGAGGGCAGGAGTTTCAAGGCATGAGTTTCAGGGCATGAGTTTCAGGGCAGGAGTTACAGGGCATGAGATTCAGGGCATGAGTTTCAGGGCATTAGATTCAGGGCAGGTATTTCAGGGCATGTAATTCAGGGCATGAGTTTCTGGGCAGATGATTCAGGGCAGGAGTTTTAGGGCATGTGATTCAGGGCTTGAGTTTCAGGGCAGGAGTTTCAGTCAGGGTATGTGATTTAGGGCATGAGTTTCACGGCATGAATCAGGGCTTGAGTTTCAGGGCATGAGGTTCAGGGCATGAGTTTCAGGGCATGAGATTCAGGGCATGAGTTTCAGTGCAGGAACTTGAGGGCATGAGATTCAGTGCACGAGTTTCAGAGCATGAAGTTCAGGGCATGAGATTCAGGGCTTGATTTTCAGCGCAGGAGATTCAGGGCAGGTGTTTCAGTGAATGAGTTTCAGGGCATGAGATTCAGGGCATGAGATTCGGGGCATGAGTTTCAGGGCAAGAGTTTCAGCGCATGAGTTTCAGGGCAGGAGTTTCAGGGCATGAGATTCAGGGCATCACTTTCAGGGCAGGAGATTCAGGGCAGGTTTTTCAGTGCAGGAGTTTCTGGGCATGAGATTCAGGGCAGAAATTTCAGGGCATGTAATTCAGGGCATGAGTTTCTGGGCAGATGATTCAGGGCAGGAGTTTTAGGGCATGTGATTCAGGGCATGAGTTTCAGTGCATGAGTTTCAGGGCAGGAGTTTCAGCGTATGTGATTTAGGGCATGAGTTTCAGAGCATGAGATTCAGGGCTTGAGTTTCAGGGCATGAGGTTCAGGGCATGAGTTTCAGGGCATGAGATTCAGGGCATGAGTTTCAGTGCAGGAACTTGAGGACATGAGATTCAGTGCACGAGTTTCAGAGCATGAGATTCAGGGCATGAGATTCAGGGCATGATGTTCAGGGCAGGAGATTCAAGGCAGGTGTTTCAGTGAAGGAGTTTCAGGGCATGAGATTCAGGGCATGAGATTCGGGGCATGAGTTTCAGGGCATGAGTTTCAGGGCATGAGTTTCAGGGCAGGAGTTTCAGGGCATGAGATTCAGTGCACGAGTTTCAGAGCATGAGATTCATGGCATGAGTTTCAGTGCAGCAGTTTCAGGGCATGAGATTCAGAGCATGAGTTTCAGGGCATGAGATTCAGGGCAGGTATTTCAGGGCATGTAATTCAGGGCATGAATTTCTGGGCAGATGATTCACGGCAGGAGTTTTAGGGTATGTGATTCAGGGCATGAGTTTCAGTGCATGAGTTTCAGTGCAGGAGTTTTAGGGCATGAGATTCAGGGCATGAGCTTCAGGGCATGAGATTCAGGGCAGGTATTTCAGGGCATGTAATTCAGGGCATGAGTTTCTGGGCATGAGATTCAGGGCATGAGTTTTAGGACAGGAGATTAAGGGCATGAGTTTCAGGGCAGGAGTTTCAGAGCATGAGATACAGGGCATGAGTTTCAGGGCATGAGATTCAAGGCAGGTATTTCAGGGCATGTAATTCAGGGCATGAGTTTCTGGGCAGATGATTCAGGGCAGGAGTTTTAGGGCATGTGATTCAGGGCATGAGTTTCAGTGCATGAGTTTCAGGGCAGGAGTTTCAGGGTATGTGATTTAGGGCATGAGTTTCAGAGCATGAGATTCAGGGCTTGAGTTTCAGGGCATGAGGTTCAGGGCATGAGTTTCAGGGCATGAGATTCAGGGCATGAGTTTCAGTGCAGGAACTTGAGGACATGAGATTCAGTGCACGAGTTTCAGAGCATGAGATTCAGGGCATGAGATTCAGGGCATGATGTTCATGGCTGGAGATTCAAGGCAGGTGTTTCAGTGAAGGAGTTTCAGGGCATGAGATTCAGGGCATGAGGTTCGGGGCATGAGTTTCAGGGCATGAGTTTCAGGGAATGAGTTTCAGGGCAGCAGTTTCAGGGCATGAGATTCAGTGCACGAGTTTCAGAGCATGAGATTCATGGCATGAGTTTCAGTGCAGGAGTTTCAGGGCATGAGATTCAGAGCATGAGTTTCAGGGCATGAGATTCAGGGCAGGTATTTCAGTGCATGTAATTCAGGGCATGAATTTCTGGGCAGATGATTCACGGCAGGAGTTTTAGGGCATGTGATTCAGGGCATGAGTTTCAGTGCATGAGTTTCAGTGCAGGAGTTTTAGGGCATGAGATTCAGGGCATGAGCTTCAGGGCATGAGATTCAGGGCAGGTATTTCAGGGCATGTAATTCAGGGCATGAGTTTCTGGGCATGAGATTCAGGGCATGAGTTTTAGGACAGGAGATTAAGGCATGAGTTTCAGGGCAGGGGTTTCAGAGCATGAGATTCAGGGCATCAGTTTCAGGGCATGAGATTCGAGGCAGGTATTTCAGGGCATGTAATTCAGGGCATGAGTTTCTGGGCAGATGATTCAGGGCAGGAGTTTTAGGGCATGTGATTCAGGCATGAGTTTCAGTGCATGAGTTTCAGGGCAGGAGTTTCAGCGTATGTGATTTAGGGCATGAGTTTCAGAGGATGAGATTCAGGGCTTGAGTTTCAGGGCATGACGTTCAGGGCATGAGTTTCAGGGCATGAGATTCAGGGCATGAGTTTCAGTGCAGGAACTTGAGGACATGAGATTCAGTGCACGAGTTTCAGAGCATGAGATTCAGGGCATGAGATTCAGGGCATGATGTTCAGGGCAAGAGATTCAAGGCAGGTGTTTCAGTGAAGGAGTTTCAGGGCATGAGATTCAGGGCATGAGATTCGGGGCATGAGTTTCAGGGCATGAGTTTCAGGGCATGAGTTTCAAGGCAGGAGTTTCAGGGCATGAGATTCAGTGCACGAGTTTCAGAGCATGAGATTCATGGCATGAGTTTCAGTGCAGGAGTTTCAGGGCATGAGATTCAGAGCATGAATTTCAGGGCATGAGATTCAGGGCAGGTATTTCAGGGCATGTAATTCAGGGCATGAATTTCTGGGCAGATGATTCACGGCAGGAGTTTTAGGGCATGTGATTCAGGGCATGAGTTTCAGTGCATGAGTTTCAGTGCAGGAGTTTTAGGGCATGAGATTCAGGGCATGAGCTTCAGGGCATGAGATTCAGGGCAGGTATTTCAGGGCATGTAATTCAGGGCATGAGTTTGTGGGCAGATGATTCAGGGCAGGAGTTTCAGTGCAGGAGCTTGAGGGCATGAGATTCAGTGCACGAGTTTCAGAGCATGAGATTCAGGGCATGAGATTCAGGGCATGAGTTTCAGGGCATGAGATTCAGGGCAGGTATTTCAGGGCATGTAATTCAGGGCATGAGTTTCTGGGCAGATGATTCAGGGCAGGAATTTTAGTGCAGGAGTTTCAGGGCATGAGATTCAGGGCATGAGATTCGGGGCATGAGTTTCAGGGCATGAGTTTCAGAGCAGGAGTTTCAGGGCATGTGATTCAGGGCGTGAGTTTCAGGATATGAGATTCAAGGCATGAGTTTCAGTGCAGGAGTTTCAGGGCATGAGATTCAGGGCATGAGTTTCAGGGTAGGTGATTCAGGGCAGGAGGTTCAGGACATGCGATTCAGGGCATGAGTTTCAGTGCAGGAACTTGAGGTAATGAGATTCAGTGCACGAGTTTCAGAGCGTGAGATTCAGGGCATGAGATTCAGGGTATGATTTTCAGGGCAGGAGATTCAGGGCAGGTGATTCAGTGCAGGAGTTTCAGGGCATGAGATTCAGGGCATGAGATTCAGGGCATGAGTTTTAGGACAGGAGATTAAGGGCATGAGTTTCAGGGCATGAGTTTCAGGGCAGGAGTTTCAGGGCATGTAATTCAGGGCGTGAGTTTCAGGATATGTGATTCATGGCATGAGATTCAGTGCAAGAGTTTAGGGCATGAGATTCAGGGCATGAGTTTCAGGGCATGAGATTCAGGGATGGTATTTCAGGGCATGTAATTCAGGGCATGAGTTTCTGGGCAGATGATTCAGGGCAGGAGTTTTAGGGCATGTGATTCAGGGCATGAGTTTCAGTACATGAGTTTCAGTGCAGGAGTTTCAGGGCATGAGATTCAGGGCATGAGTTTCAGGGCATTAGATTCAGGGCAGGTATTTCAGGGCATGTAATTCAGGGCATGAGTTTCTGGGCAGATGATTCAGGGCAGGAGTTTTAGGGCATGTGATTCAGGGCATGAGTTTCAGTGCATGAGTTTCTGTGCAGGAGTTTCAGGGCATGAGATTCAGGGCATGAGATTCAGGGCAGGTATTTCAGGGCATGTAATTCAGGGCATGAGTTTCTGGGCAGTTGATTCAGGGCAGGAGTTTTTAGGGCATGTGATTCAGGGCATGAGTTTCAGTGCATGAGTTTCAGGGCAGGAGTTTCAGGGTATGAGATTTAGGGCATGAGTTTCAGTGCATGAGATTCAGGGCTTGAGTTTCAGAACATGAGTTTCAGGGCATGGGTTTCAGGTCTGTGGTTTCAGGGCTTGAGATTCAGGGCTGCAGTTTCAGGGCAGGAGTTTCATGCCAGGAGTTTCAGGGCATGAGATTCAGGGCATGAGTTTCAGGGCAGGAATTTCAGGGCATGGGATTCAGGACATGAGTTTTAGGGCAGGTGTTTCAATGCAGGAGTTTCAGGGCATGAGAGTCAGGGCATGAGCTTCAGGGCAGGTGATTCAGGGCAGGAGTTTCAGGATATGGGATTCAGGGCATGTGTTTCAAGGCAGGAGATTCAGGACAGGAGTTTCACAGCAGGAGTTTCAGAGCATGAGATTCAGGGCATGAGTTTCAGGGCAGGAGTTACAGTGAAGGAGTTGCAGTGCAGGAGTTTCATAGCATGAGTTTCAGAGCATCAGATTCAGGGTATGAGTTTCAGGGCATGAGATTCAGGACAGGTGTTTCAAGGCATGAGATTCAGTGCATGAGTTTCAGTGCATGAGTTTCAGTGCATGAGTTTGAGGGCAGGAGTTTCAGGGCATCAGATTCAGGGCATGAGTTTCAGGGCATGAGTTTCAGGGCATGAGATTCAGGACAGGAGTTTCATGGCAGAGTTTCAGGGCATGAGATTCAGGGCAAGTTTTTCAGGGCAGGAGTTTCAGTGCAGGAGTTTCAGGGCATGAGATTCAGGGTATGAGTTTCAGGGCAGGAAATTCATGGCATGAGATTCAGGGCATGAGTTTTAGGGAAGGAGTTTCAGTGCAGGAGTTTCAGGGCATGAGATTCAGGGCATGAGTTTCAGGGCAGGAATTTCAGGGCATGGGATTCAGGGCATGAGTTTTAGCGCAGGTGTTTCAATGCAGGAGTTTCAGGGCATGAGATTCAGGGCATGAGTTTCAGGGCAGGTGATTCAGGGCAGGAGTTTCAGGATATGGGATTCAGGGCATGTGTTTCAAGGCAGGAGATTCAGGACAGGAGTTTCACAGCAGGAGTTTCAGAGCATGAGATTCAGGGCATGAGTTTCAGGCAGGAGTTACAGTGAAGGAGTTGCAGTGCAGGAGTTTCATAGCATGAGTTTCAGAGCATGAGATTCAGGGTATGAGTTTCAGGGCATGAGATTCAGGACAGGTGTTTCAAGGCATGAGATTCAGTGCATGAGTTTCAGTGCATGAGTTTCAGTGCATGAGTTTGAGGGCAGGAGTTTCAGGGCATCAGATTCAGGGCATGAGTTTCAGGGCATGAGTTTCAGGGCATGAGATTCAGGATAGGAGTTTCATGGCAGGAGTTTCAGGGCATGAGATTCAGGGCAAGTTTTTCAGGGCAGGAGTTTCAGTGCAGGAGTTTCAGGGCATGAGATTCAGGGTATGAGTTTCAGGGCAGGAAATTCATGGCATGAGATTCAGGGCATGAGTTTTAGGGAAGGAGTTTCAGTGCAGGAGTTTCAGGGCATGAGATTCATGGCATGAGTTTCAGGCCAGGAATTTCAGGGCATGACATTCAGGGCATGTGTTTCAGTGCAGGAGTTTCAGAGCCTGAGATTCAGAGCATGAGATTCAGGGTATGAGTTTCAGGGCAGGAGATTCAGGACAGGAGATTCAGGACAGGAGTTTCAGGACAGGAGCTTTAGGGCATGAGTTTCAGGTCATGAGTTTCAGGGCAGGAGTTTCAGGGCATGTAATTCAGGGTGTGAGTTTCAGGATATGAGATTCATGGCATGAGTTTCAGTGCAGGAGTTTCAGGGCATGAGATTCAGGGCATGAAATTCAGGGCATGAGATTCAGTGCATGAGTTTTAGGGAAGGTGTTTCAGTGCATGAGTTTCAGGGCATGAGATTCAGGGAATGAGTTTCAGGGCAGGAGATTCAGGGCAGGAGATTCAGGGCAGGAGTTTCAGGGCAGGAGATTCGGGGCATGAGTTTCAGTGCATGAGATTCAGGGCATCAGTTTCAGAGCATGAGTTTGAGTGCAAGTGTTTCACGGCATGAGATTCAGGGCATGAGTTACAGGACATGAGTTTCAGGGAATGAGATTCAGCACATGAGTTTCAGGGCATGGGTTTCAGGTCTCTGGTTTCAGGGCTTGAGATTCAGGGCTGCAGTTTCAGGGCAGGAGTTTCATGCCAGGAGTTTCGGGGCATGAGATTCAGGGCATGAGTTTCAGGGCAGGAATTTCAGGGCATGGGATTCAGGGCATGAGTTTTAGGGCAGGTGTTTCAATGCAGGAGTTTCAGTGCATGAGTTTCAGGGCAGGACTTTCAGGTTATGTGATTTAGGACATGAGTTTCAGGGCATGAGATTCAGGGCTTGAGTTTCAGTGCATGAGGTTCAGGGCATGAGTTTCAGTGCAGGAACTTGAGGGCATGAGATTGAGTGCACGAGTTTCAGAGCATGAGATTCAGGGCATGAGATTCAGGGCATGATTTTCAGGGCAGGAGATTCAGGGCAGGTGTTTCAGTGCTGGAGTTTCAGGGCATGAGATTCAGGGCATGAGATTCAGGGCATGAGTTTCAGGACAGGAGATTCAGGGCATGAGTTTCAGGGCATGTGTTTCAGGCAAGGAGTTTCAGGGCATGTGATTCAGGGCATGAGTTTCAGTGCATGAGTTTCAGTGCAGGAGTTTCAGGGCATGAGATTCAGGGCATGAGTTTCAGGGCATGAGATTCAGGGCAGGTATTTCAGGGCATGTAATTCAGGGCATGAGTTTCTGGGCAGTTGATTCAGGGCAGGAGTTTTAGGGCATGTGATTCAGGACATGAGTTTCAGTGCATGAGTTTCAGGGCAGGAGTTTCAGGGTATGAGATTTAGGGCATGAGTTTCAGTGCATGAGATTCAGGGCAGGAGTTTCAGTGCAGGAGTTTCAGGGCATGAGATTCAGGGTATGAGTTTCAGGGCAGGAAATTCATGGCATGAGATTCAGGGCATGAGTTTTAGGGAAGGAGTTTCAGTGCAGGAGTTTCAGGGCATGAGATTCATGGCATGAGTTTCAGGGCAGGAATTTCAGGGCATGACATTCAGGGCATGTGTTTCAGTGCAGGAGTTTCAGAGCCTGAGATTCAGAGCATGAGATTCAGGGCATGAGTTTCAGGTCATGAGTTTCAGGGCAGGAGTTTCAGGGCATGTAATTCAGGGTGTGAGTTTCAGGATATGAGATTCATGGCATGAGTTTCAGTGCAGGAGTTTCAGGGCATGAGATTCAGGGCATGAAATTCAGGGCATGAGATTCAGTGCATGAGTTTTAGGGAAGGTGTTTCAGTGCATGAGTTTCAGGGCATGAGATTCAGGAATGAGTTTCAGGGCAGGAGATTCAGGGCAGGGGATTCAGGGCAGGAGTTTCAGGGCAGGAGATTCGGGGCATGAGTTTCAGTGCATGAGATTCAGGGCATCAGTTTCAGAGCATGAGTTTGAGTGCAAGTGTTTCACGGCATGAGATTCAGGGCATGAGTTTCAGGACATGAGTTTCAGGGAATGAGATTCAGCACATGAGTTTCAGGGCATGGGTTTCAGGTCTCTGGTTTCAGAGCTTGAGATTCAGGGCTGTAGTTTCAGGGCAGGAGTTTCATGCCAGGAGTTTCGGGGCATGAGATTCAGGGCATGAGTTTCAGGGCAGGAATTTCAGGGCATGGGATTCAGGGCATGAGTTTTAGGGCAGGTGTTTCAATGCAATAGTTTCAGTGCATGAGTTTCAGGGCAGGACTTTCAGGTTATGTGATTTAGGACATGAGTTTCAGGGCATGAGATTCAGGGCTTGAGTTTCAGGGCATGAGGTTCAGGGCATGAGTTTCAGTGCAGGAACTTGAGGGCATGAGATTGAGTGCACGAGTTTCAGAGCATGAGATTCAGGGCATGAGATTCAGGGCATGATTTTCAGGCAGGAGATTCAGGGCAGGTATTTCAGTGCTGGAGTTTCAGGGCATGAGATTCAGGGCATGAGATTCAGGGCATGAGTTTCAGGACAGGAGATTCAGGGCATGAGTTTCAGGGCATGAGTTTCAGGGCATGTGTTTCAGGCAAGGAGTTTCAGGCATGTGATTCAGGGCATGAGTTTCAGTGCATGAGTTTCAGTGCAGGAGTTTCAGGGCATGAGATTCAGGGCATGAGTTTCAGGGCATGAGATTCAGGGCAGGTATTTCAGGGCATGTAATTCAGGGCATGAGTTTCTGGGCAGTTGATTCAGGGCAGGAGTTTTAGGGCATGTGATTCAGGGCATGAGTTTCAGTGCATGAGTTTCAGGGCAGGAGTTTCAGGGTATGAGATTTAGGGCATGAGTTTCAGTGCATGAGATTCAGGGCTTGAGTTTCAGGACATGAGTTTCAGGGCATGGGTTTCAGGTCTGTGGATTTCAGGGCTTGAGATTCAGGCTGCAGTTTCAGGGCAGGAGTTTCATGCCAGGAGTTTCAGGGCATGAGATTCAGGGCATGAGTTTCAGGGCAGGAATTTCAGGGCATGGGATTCAGGGCATGAGTTTTAGGGCAGGTGTTTCAATGCTGGAGTTTCAGGGCATGAGATTCAGGGCATGAGTTTCAGGGCAGAGGATTCAGGGCAGGAGTTTCAGGATATGGGATTCAGGGCATGTGTTTCAAGGCAGGAGATTCAGGACAGGAGTTTCACAGCAGGAGTTTCAGAGCATGAGATTCAGGGCATGAGTTTCAGGGCAGGAGTTACAGTGAAGGAGTTGCAGTGCAGGAGTTTCATAGCATGAGATACAGAGCATCAGATTCAGGGCATGAGTTTCAGGGCATGAGATCCAGGACAGGTGTTTCAAGGCATGAGATTCAGTGCATGAGTTTCAGTGCATGAGTTTCAGTGCATGAGTTTGAGGGCAGGAGTTTCAGGGCATCAGATTCAGGGCATGAGTTTCAGGGCATGAGTTTCAGGGCATGAGATTCAGGACAGGAGTTTCATGGCAGGAGTTTCAGGGCATGAGATTCAGGGCAAGTTTTTCAGGGCAGGAGCTTCAGTGCAGGAGTTTCAGGGCATGAGATTCAGGGTATGAGTTTCAGGGCAGGAATTTCATGGCATGAGATTCAGGGCATGAGTTTTAGGGAAGGAGTTTCAGTGCAGGAGTTTCAGGGCATGAGATTCATGGCATGAGTTTCAGGGCAGGAATTTCAGGGCATGACATTCAGGGCATGTGTTTCAGTGCAGGAGTTTCAGAGCCTGAGATTCAGAGCATGAGATTCAGTGTATGAGTTTCAGGGCATGAGATTCAGGGAATGAGTTTCAGGGCAGGAGATTCAGGGCAGGAGATTCAGGGCAGGAGTTTCAGGGCAGGAGATTCGGGGCATGAGTTTCAGTGCATGAGTTTGAGGGCATGAGTTTCACGGCATGAGATTCAGGGCATGAGTTTCAGGGCATGAGTTTCAGGGCATGAGATTCAGGACATGAGTTTCTGGGCAGTTGATTCAGGGCAGGAGTTTTAGGGCATGTGATTCAGGGCATGAGTTTCAGTGCATGAGTTTCAGGGCAGGAGTTTCAGGGCATGAGTTTCAGGGCATGAGTTTCAGGGCATGAGTTTCAGGGCAGGAGTTTCAGGGCATGTAATTCAGGGCGTGAGTTTCAGGATATGAGATTCATGGCAACAGTTTCAGTGCAGGAGTTTCAGGGCATGAGATTCAGGGCATGAGTTTCAGGGCATGAGATTCAGTACAGGAGTTTCAAGGCATGAGATTCAGGGCATGAGTTTCAGTGCATGAGTTTGAGGGCAGGAGTTTCAAGGCATGAAATTCAGGGCATGAGTTTCAGTGCATGAGTTTGAGGGCAGGAGTTTCAGGGCATGAGATTCAGGACATGAGTTTCAGGGAATGAGATTCAGCACATGAGTTTCAGGGCAAGGGTTTCAGGTCTGTGGATTCAGGGCTGCAGTTTCAGGACAAAGTTTCATGCCAGGAGTTTCGGGGCATGAGATTCAGGGCATGAGTTTCAGGGTTGGAATTTCAGGGCATGGGATTCAGGGCATGAGTTTCAGGGCAGGTGATTCAGGGCAGGAGTTTCAGGACAGGAGTTTCAATTCAGGAGTTTCAGAGCATGAGATTCAGGGCATGAGATTCAGGGCATGAGTTTCAGGGCATGAGTTTCAGGGCAGGAGTTTCAGGGCATGTGATTCAGGGCATGAGTTTCAGGATATGAGATTCATGGCATGAGTTTCAGTACAGGAGTTTCAGGGCATGAGATTCAGGGCATGAGTTTCAGTGCATGAGTTTGAGGGCAGGAATTTCAGGGCATGAGATTCAGGGCATGAGTTTCAGGGCATGAGATTCAGGGCAGGTATTTCAGGGCATGTAATTCAGGGCATGAGTTTGTGGTAAGATGATTCAGGGCAAGAGTTTTAGGGCATGTGATTCAGGGCATGAGATTCAGGGCTTGAGTTTCAGGGCATGAGGTTCAGGGCATGAGTTTCAGTGCAGGAACTTGAGGGCATGAGATTGAGTGCACGAGTTTCAGAGCATGAGATTCAGGGCATGAGATTCAGGGTATGATTTTCAGGGCAGGAGATTCAGGGCAGGTGTTTCAGTGCTGGTGTTTCAGGGCATGAGATTCAGGGCATGAGATTCAGGGCATGAGTTTCAGGACAGGAGATTCAGGGCATGAGTTTCAGGGCATGAGTTTCAGGGCATGTGTTTCAGGCAAGGAGTTTCAGGGCATGTGATTCAGGGCATGAGATTCAGGGCATGAGTTTCAGGACAGGAGATTCAGGGCATGAGTTTCAGGGCATGAGTTTCAGGGCATGTGTTTCAATGCAGGAGTTTCAGGGCATGAGATTCAGGGCATGAGTTTCAGGGCAGGTGATTCAGGGCAGGAGTTTCAGGACAGGAGTTTCAGAGCATGAGATTCAGGGCATGAGATTCAGAGCATGAGTTTCAGGGCAGGAGATTCAGGGCAAGAATTTCAGTGCAGGAGTTTCATAGCATGAGATTCAGGGCATGAGTTACAGGGCATGAGTTTCAGTGCAGGAGTTTCAGGGCATGAGATTCAGGGCATGAGATTCAGGGCATGAGATTCAGGACAGGAGTTTCAAGGCATGAGATTCAGGGCCTGAATTTCAGTGCATGAGTTTGAGGGCAGGAATTTCAGGGCATTGGATTCAGGGCATGAGTTTCAGGGCATGAGATTCAGGGCAGGAATTTCAGGGCATGTAATTCAGGGCTTGAGTTTCAGGGCATGAGGTTCAGGGCATGAGTTTCAGTGCATGAGATTCAGGGCATCATTTTCAGGGCAGGAGTTTCAGTGCAAGAGTTTCACGGCATGAGATTCAGGGCATAAGTTTCAGGACATGAGTTTCAGGGAATGAGATTCAGGACATGAGTTTCAGGGCATGAGTTTCAGTGTTGGAACTTGAGGGCATGAGATTCAGGGCATGAGTTTCAGGGCATGAGATTCAGGACATGAGTTTCTGGGCAGTTGATTCAGGGCAGGAGTTTTAGGGCATGTGATTCAGGGCATGAGTTTCAGTGCATGAGTTTCAGGGCAGGAGTTTCAGGGTATGAGATTTAGGGCATGAGTTTCAGTGCATGAGATTCAGGGCTTGAGTTTCAGGGCATGAGGTTCGGGGCATGAGTTTCAGTGCATGAGATTCAGGGCATCAGTTTCAGAGCATGAGTTTGAGTGCAAGAGTTTCACGGCATGAGATTCAGGGCATGAGTTTCAGGGAATGAGATTCAGCACATGAGTTTCAGGGCATGGGTTTCAGGTCTGTGGTTTCAGTGCTTGAGATTCAGGGCTGCAGTTTCAGGGCAGGAGTTTCATGCCAGGAGTTTCGGGGCATGAGATTCAGTGCATGAGTTTCAGTGCATGAGTTTCAGTGCATGAGTTTGAGGGCAGGAGTTTCAGGGCATCAGATTCAGGGCATGAGTTTCAGGGCATGAGTTTCAGGGCATGAGATTCAGGACAGGAGTTTCATGGCAGGAGTTTCAGGGCATGAGATTCAGGGCAAGTTTTTCAGGGCAGGAGTTTCAGTGCAGGAGTTTCAGGGCATGAGATTCAGGGTATGAGTTTCAGGGCAGGAAATTCATGGCATGAGATTCAGGGCATGAGTTTTAGGGAAGGAGTTTCAGTGCAGGAGTTTCAGGGCATGAGATTCAGGGCATGAGTTTCAGGGCAGGAATTTCAGGGCATGGGATTCAGGGCATGAGTTTTAGCGCAGGTGTTTCAATGCAGGAGTTTCAGGGCATGAGATTCAGGGCATGAGTTTCAGGGCAGGTGATTCAGGGCAGGAGTTTCAGGATATGGGATTCAGGGCATGTGTTTCAAGGCAGGAGATTCAGGACAGGAGTTTCACAGCAGGAGTTTCAGAGCATGAGATTCAGGGCATGAGTTTCAGGGCAGGAGTTACAGTGAAGGAGTTGCAGTGCAGGAGTTTCATAGCATGAGTTTCAGAGCATGAGATTCAGGGTATGAGTTTCAGGGCATGAGATTCAGGACAGGTGTTTCAAGGCATGAGATTCAGTGCATGAGTTTCAGTGCATGAGTTTCAGTGCATGAGTTTGAGGGCAGGAGTTTCAGGGCATCAGATTCAGGGCATGAGTTTCAGGGCATGAGTTTCAGGGCATGAGATTCAGGATAGGAGTTTCATGGCAGGAGTTTCAGGGCATGAGATTCAGGGCAAGTTTTTCAGGGCAGGAGTTTCAGTGCAGGAGTTTCAGGGCATGAGATTCAGGGTATGAGTTTCAGGGCAGGAAATTCATGGCATGAGATTCAGGGCATGAGTTTTAGGGAAGGAGTTTCAGTGCAGGAGTTTCAGGGCATGAGATTCATGGCATGAGTTTCAGGCCAGGAATTTCAGGGCATGACATTCAGGGCATGTGTTTCAGTGCAGGAGTTTCAGAGCCTGAGATTCAGAGCATGAGATTCAGGGTATGAGTTTCAGGGCAGGAGATTCAGGACAGGAGATTCAGGACAGGAGTTTCAGGACAGGAGCTTTAGGGCATGAGTTTCAGGTCATGAGTTTCAGGGCAGGAGTTTCAGGGCATGTAATTCAGGGTGTGAGTTTCAGGATATGAGATTCATGGCATGAGTTTCAGTGCAGGAGTTTCAGGGCATGAGATTCAGGGCATGAAATTCAGGGCATGAGATTCAGTGCATGAGTTTTAGGGAAGGTGTTTCAGTGCATGAGTTTCAGGGCATGAGATTCAGGGAATGAGTTTCAGGGCAGGAGATTCAGGGCAGGAGATTCAGGGCAGGAGTTTCAGGGCAGGAGATTCGGGGCATGAGTTTCAGTGCATGAGATTCAGGGCATCAGTTTCAGAGCATGAGTTTGAGTGCAAGTGTTTCACGGCATGAGATTCAGGGCATGAGTTACAGGACATGAGTTTCAGGGAATGAGATTCAGCACATGAGTTTCAGGGCATGGGTTTCAGGTCTCTGGTTTCAGGGCTTGAGATTCAGGGCTGCAGTTTCAGGGCAGGAGTTTCATGCCAGGAGTTTCGGGGCATGAGATTCAGGGCATGAGTTTCAGGGCAGGAATTTCAGGGCATGGGATTCAGGGCATGAGTTTTAGGGCAGGTGTTTCAATGCAGGAGTTTCAGTGCATGAGTTTCAGGGCAGGACTTTCAGGTTATGTGATTTAGGACATGAGTTTCAGGGCATGAGATTCAGGGCTTGAGTTTCAGTGCATGAGGTTCAGGGCATGAGTTTCAGTGCAGGAACTTGAGGGCATGAGATTGAGTGCACGAGTTTCAGAGCATGAGATTCAGGGCATGAGATTCAGGGCATGATTTTCAGGGCAGGAGATTCAGGGCAGGTGTTTCAGTGCTGGAGTTTCAGGGCATGAGATTCAGGGCATGAGATTCAGGGCATGAGTTTCAGGACAGGAGATTCAGGGCATGAGTTTCAGGGCATGTGTTTCAGGCAAGGAGTTTCAGGGCATGTGATTCAGGGCATGAGTTTCAGTGCATGAGTTTCAGTGCAGGAGTTTCAGGGCATGAGATTCAGGGCATGAGTTTCAGGGCATGAGATTCAGGGCAGGTATTTCAGGGCATGTAATTCAGGGCATGAGTTTCTGGGCAGTTGATTCAGGGCAGGAGTTTTAGGGCATGTGATTCAGGACATGAGTTTCAGTGCATGAGTTTCAGGGCAGGAGTTTCAGGGTATGAGATTTAGGGCATGAGTTTCAGTGCATGAGATTCAGGGCAGGAGTTTCAGTGCAGGAGTTTCAGGGCATGAGATTCAGGGTATGAGTTTCAGGGCAGGAAATTCATGGCATGAGATTCAGGGCATGAGTTTTAGGGAAGGAGTTTCAGTGCAGGAGTTTCAGGGCATGAGATTCATGGCATGAGTTTCAGGGCAGGAATTTCAGGGCATGACATTCAGGGCATGTGTTTCAGTGCAGGAGTTTCAGAGCCTGAGATTCAGAGCATGAGATTCAGGGCATGAGTTTCAGGTCATGAGTTTCAGGGCAGGAGTTTCAGGGCATGTAATTCAGGGTGTGAGTTTCAGGATATGAGATTCATGGCATGAGTTTCAGTGCAGGAGTTTCAGGGCATGAGATTCAGGGCATGAAATTCAGGGCATGAGATTCAGTGCATGAGTTTTAGGGAAGGTGTTTCAGTGCATGAGTTTCAGGGCATGAGATTCAGGGAATGAGTTTCAGGGCAGGAGATTCAGGGCAGGGGATTCAGGGCAGGAGTTTCAGGGCAGGAGATTCGGGGCATGAGTTTCAGTGCATGAGATTCAGGGCATCAGTTTCAGAGCATGAGTTTGAGTGCAAGTGTTTCACGGCATGAGATTCAGGGCATGAGTTTCAGGACATGAGTTTCAGGGAATGAGATTCAGCACATGAGTTTCAGGGCATGGGTTTCAGGTCTCTGGTTTCAGAGCTTGAGATTCAGGGCTGTAGTTTCAGGGCAGGAGTTTCATGCCAGGAGTTTCGGGGCATGAGATTCAGGGCATGAGTTTCAGGGCAGGAATTTCAGGGCATGGGATTCAGGGCATGAGTTTTAGGGCAGGTGTTTCAATGCAATAGTTTCAGTGCATGAGTTTCAGGGCAGGACTTTCAGGTTATGTGATTTAGGACATGAGTTTCAGGGCATGAGATTCAGGGCTTGAGTTTCAGGGCATGAGGTTCAGGGCATGAGTTTCAGTGCAGGAACTTGAGGGCATGAGATTGAGTGCACGAGTTTCAGAGCATGAGATTCAGGGCATGAGATTCAGGGCATGATTTTCAGGGCAGGAGATTCAGGGCAGGTATTTCAGTGCTGGAGTTTCAGGGCATGAGATTCAGGGCATGAGATTCAGGGCATGAGTTTCAGGACAGGAGATTCAGGGCATGAGTTTCAGGGCATGAGTTTCAGGGCATGTGTTTCAGGCAAGGAGTTTCAGGGCATGTGATTCAGGGCATGAGTTTCAGTGCATGAGTTTCAGTGCAGGAGTTTCAGGGCATGAGATTCAGGGCATGAGTTTCAGGGCATGAGATTCAGGGCAGGTATTTCAGGGCATGTAATTCAGGGCATGAGTTTCTGGGCAGTTGATTCAGGGCAGGAGTTTTAGGGCATGTGATTCAGGGCATGAGTTTCAGTGCATGAGTTTCAGGGCAGGAGTTTCAGGGTATGAGATTTAGGGCATGAGTTTCAGTGCATGAGATTCAGGGCTTGAGTTTCAGGACATGAGTTTCAGGGCATGGGTTTCAGGTCTGTGGTTTCAGGGCTTGAGATTCAGGCTGCAGTTTCAGGGCAGGAGTTTCATGCCAGGAGTTTCAGGGCATGAGATTCAGGGCATGAGTTTCAGGGCAGGAATTTCAGGGCATGGGATTCAGGGCATGAGTTTTAGGGCAGGTGTTTCAATGCTGGAGTTTCAGGGCATGAGATTCAGGGCATGAGTTTCAGGGCAGAGGATTCAGGGCAGGAGTTTCAGGATATGGGATTCAGGGCATGTGTTTCAAGGCAGGAGATTCAGGACAGGAGTTTCACAGCAGGAGTTTCAGAGCATGAGATTCAGGGCATGAGTTTCAGGGCAGGAGTTACAGTGAAGGAGTTGCAGTGCAGGAGTTTCATAGCATGAGATACAGAGCATCAGATTCAGGGCATGAGTTTCAGGGCATGAGATCCAGGACAGGTGTTTCAAGGCATGAGATTCAGTGCATGAGTTTCAGTGCATGAGTTTCAGTGCATGAGTTTGAGGGCAGGAGTTTCAGGGCATCAGATTCAGGGCATGAGTTTCAGGGCATGAGTTTCAGGGCATGAGATTCAGGACAGGAGTTTCATGGCAGGAGTTTCAGGGCATGAGATTCAGGGCAAGTTTTTCAGGGCAGGAGCTTCAGTGCAGGAGTTTCAGGGCATGAGATTCAGGGTATGAGTTTCAGGGCAGGAATTTCATGGCATGAGATTCAGGGCATGAGTTTTAGGGAAGGAGTTTCAGTGCAGGAGTTTCAGGGCATGAGATTCATGGCATGAGTTTCAGGGCAGGAATTTCAGGGCATGACATTCAGGGCATGTGTTTCAGTGCAGGAGTTTCAGAGCCTGAGATTCAGAGCATGAGATTCAGTGTATGAGTTTCAGGGCATGAGATTCAGGGAATGAGTTTCAGGGCAGGAGATTCAGGGCAGGAGATTCAGGGCAGGAGTTTCAGGGCAGGAGATTCGGGGCATGAGTTTCAGTGCATGAGTTTGAGGGCATGAGTTTCACGGCATGAGATTCAGGGCATGAGTTTCAGGGCATGAGTTTCAGGGCATGAGATTCAGGACATGAGTTTCTGGGCAGTTGATTCAGGGCAGGAGTTTTAGGGCATGTGATTCAGGGCATGAGTTTCAGTGCATGAGTTTCAGGGCAGGAGTTTCAGGGCATGAGTTTCAGGGCATGAGTTTCAGGGCATGAGTTTCAGGGCAGGAGTTTCAGGGCATGTAATTCAGGGCGTGAGTTTCAGGATATGAGATTCATGGCAACAGTTTCAGTGCAGGAGTTTCAGGGCATGAGATTCAGGGCATGAGTTTCAGGGCATGAGATTCAGTACAGGAGTTTCAAGGCATGAGATTCAGGGCATGAGTTTCAGTGCATGAGTTTGAGGGCAGGAGTTTCAAGGCATGAAATTCAGGGCATGAGTTTCAGTGCATGAGTTTGAGGGCAGGAGTTTCAGGGCATGAGATTCAGGACATGAGTTTCAGGGAATGAGATTCAGCACATGAGTTTCAGGGCAAGGGTTTCAGGTCTGTGGATTCAGGGCTGCAGTTTCAGGACAAAGTTTCATGCCAGGAGTTTCGGGGCATGAGATTCAGGGCATGAGTTTCAGGGTTGGAATTTCAGGGCATGGGATTCAGGGCATGAGTTTCAGGGCAGGTGATTCAGGGCAGGAGTTTCAGGACAGGAGTTTCAATTCAGGAGTTTCAGAGCATGAGATTCAGGGCATGAGATTCAGGGCATGAGTTTCAGGGCATGAGTTTCAGGGCAGGAGTTTCAGGGCATGTGATTCAGGGCATGAGTTTCAGGATATGAGATTCATGGCATGAGTTTCAGTACAGGAGTTTCAGGGCATGAGATTCAGGGCATGAGTTTCAGTGCATGAGTTTGAGGGCAGGAATTTCAGGGCATGAGATTCAGGGCATGAGTTTCAGGGCATGAGATTCAGGGCAGGTATTTCAGGGCATGTAATTCAGGGCATGAGTTTGTGGTAAGATGATTCAGGGCAAGAGTTTTAGGGCATGTGATTCAGGGCATGAGATTCAGGGCTTGAGTTTCAGGGCATGAGGTTCAGGGCATGAGTTTCAGTGCAGGAACTTGAGGGCATGAGATTGAGTGCACGAGTTTCAGAGCATGAGATTCAGGGCATGAGATTCAGGGTATGATTTTCAGGGCAGGAGATTCAGGGCAGGTGTTTCAGTGCTGGTGTTTCAGGGCATGAGATTCAGGGCATGAGATTCAGGGCATGAGTTTCAGGACAGGAGATTCAGGGCATGAGTTTCAGGGCATGAGTTTCAGGGCATGTGTTTCAGGCAAGGAGTTTCAGGGCATGTGATTCAGGGCATGAGATTCAGGGCATGAGTTTCAGGACAGGAGATTCAGGGCATGAGTTTCAGGGCATGAGTTTCAGGGCATGTGTTTCAATGCAGGAGTTTCAGGGCATGAGATTCAGGGCATGAGTTTCAGGGCAGGTGATTCAGGGCAGGAGTTTCAGGACAGGAGTTTCAGAGCATGAGATTCAGGGCATGAGATTCAGAGCATGAGTTTCAGGGCAGGAGATTCAGGGCAAGAATTTCAGTGCAGGAGTTTCATAGCATGAGATTCAGGGCATGAGTTACAGGGCATGAGTTTCAGTGCAGGAGTTTCAGGGCATGAGATTCAGGGCATGAGATTCAGGGCATGAGATTCAGGACAGGAGTTTCAAGGCATGAGATTCAGGGCCTGAATTTCAGTGCATGAGTTTGAGGGCAGGAATTTCAGGGCATTGGATTCAGGGCATGAGTTTCAGGGCATGAGATTCAGGGCAGGAATTTCAGGGCATGTAATTCAGGGCTTGAGTTTCAGGGCATGAGGTTCAGGGCATGAGTTTCAGTGCATGAGATTCAGGGCATCATTTTCAGGGCAGGAGTTTCAGTGCAAGAGTTTCACGGCATGAGATTCAGGGCATAAGTTTCAGGACATGAGTTTCAGGGAATGAGATTCAGGACATGAGTTTCAGGGCATGAGTTTCAGTGTTGGAACTTGAGGGCATGAGATTCAGGGCATGAGTTTCAGGGCATGAGATTCAGGACATGAGTTTCTGGGCAGTTGATTCAGGGCAGGAGTTTTAGGGCATGTGATTCAGGGCATGAGTTTCAGTGCATGAGTTTCAGGGCAGGAGTTTCAGGGTATGAGATTTAGGGCATGAGTTTCAGTGCATGAGATTCAGGGCTTGAGTTTCAGGGCATGAGGTTCGGGGCATGAGTTTCAGTGCATGAGATTCAGGGCATCAGTTTCAGAGCATGAGTTTGAGTGCAAGAGTTTCACGGCATGAGATTCAGGGCATGAGTTTCAGGGAATGAGATTCAGCACATGAGTTTCAGGGCATGGGTTTCAGGTCTGTGGTTTCAGTGCTTGAGATTCAGGGCTGCAGTTTCAGGGCAGGAGTTTCATGCCAGGAGTTTCGGGGCATGAGATTCAGGGCATGAGTTTCAGGGTTGGAATTTCAGGGCATGGGATTCAGGGCATGAGTTTTAGGGCAGGTGTTTCAATGCAGGAGTTTCAGGGCATGAGATTCAGGGCATGAGTTTCAGGGCAGGTGATTCAGGGCAGGAATTTCAGTGCAGGAGTTTCATAGCATGAGATTCAGGGCATGAGTTACAGGGCATGAGATTCAGAGCATGAGTTTCAGGGCAGGAGATTCAGGGCAGGAATTTCAGTGCAGGAGTTTCATAGCATGAGATTCAGGGCATGAGTTACAGGGCATGAGATTCAGGGCATGAGTTACAGGGCATGAGATTCAGAGCATGAGTTTCAGGGCAGGAGATTCAGGGCAGGAATTTCAGTGCAGGAGTTTCATAGCATGAGATTCAGGGCATGAGTTACAGGGCATGAGATTCAGGGCATGAGTTACAGGGCATGAGATTCAGAGCATGAGTTTCAGGGCAGGAGATTCAGGGCAGGAATTTCAGTGCAGGAGTTTCACAGCATGAGATTCAGGGCATGAGTTACAGGGCATGAGTTTCAGTGCAGGAGTTTCAGGGCATGAGATTCAGGGCATGAGATTCAGGGCATGAGATTCAGGACAGGAGTTTCAAGGCATGAGATTCAGGGCCTGAGTTTCAGGGCAGGTGATTCAGGGCAGGAGTTTCAGGACAGGAGTTTCACAGCAGGAGTTTCAGAGCATGAGATTCAGGGCATGAGATTCAGAGCATGAGTTTCAGGGCAGGAGATTCAGGGCAGGAATTTCAGTGCAGGAGTTTCATAGCATGAGATTCAGGGCATGAGTTACAGGGCATGAGTTTCAGTGCAGGAGCTTCAGGGCATGAGATTCAGGGCATGAGATTTAGGGCATGAGTTTCAGTGCATGAGATTCAGGGCTTGAGTTTCAGGGCATGAGGTTCGGGGCATGAGTTTCAGTGCATGAGATTCAGGGCACCAGTTTCAGAGCATGAGTTTGAGTGCAAGAGTTTCACGGCATGAGATTCAGGGCATGAGTTTCAGGACATGAGTTTCAGGGAATGAGATTCAGCACATGAGTTTCAAGGCATGGGTTTCAGGTCTGTGGTTTCAGTGCTTGAGATTCAGGGCGGCAGTTTCAGGGCAGGAGTTTCATGCCAGGAGTTTCGGGGCATGAGATTCAGGGCATGAGTTTCAGGGTTGGAATTTCAGGGCATGGGATTCAGGGCATGAGTTTTAGGGCAGGTGTTTCAATGCAGGAGTTTCAGGGCATGAGATTCAGGGCATGAGTTTCAGGGCAGGTGATTCAGGGCAGGAGTTTCAGGACAGGAGTTTCACAGCAGGAGTTTCAGAGCATGAGATTCAGGGCATGAGATTCAGAGCATGAGTTTCAGGGCAGGAGATTCAGGGCAGGAATTTCAGTGCAGGAGTTTCATAGCATGAGATTCAGGGCATGAGTTACAGGGCATGAGTTTCAGTGCAGGAGCTTCAGGGCATGAGATTCAGGGCATGAGATTCAGGGCATGAGATTCAGGACAGGAGTTTCAAGGCATGAGATTCAGGGCCTGAGTTTCAGTGCATGAGTTTGAGGGCAGGAATTTCAGGGCATGAGATTCAGGGCATGAGTTTCAGGGCATGAGATTCAGGGCAGGAATTTCAGGGCATGTAATTCAGGGCTTGAGTTTCAGGGCATGAGGTTCAGGGCATGAGTTTCAGTGCATGAGATTCAGGGCATCATTTTCAGGGCAGGAGTTTCAGTGCAAGAGTTTCACGGCATGAGATTCAGGGCATAAGTTTCAGGACATGAGTTTCAGGGAATGAGATTCAGGACATGAGTTTCAGGGCATGAGTTTCAGTGTTGGAACTTGAGGGCATGAGATTCAGGGCATGAGTTTCAGGGCATGAGATTCAGGACATGAGTTTCTGGGCAGTTGATTCAGGGCAGGAGTTTTAGGGCATGTGATTCAGGGCATGAGTTTCAGTGCATGAGTTTCAGGGCAGGAGTTTCAGGGTATGAGATTTAGGGCATGAGTTTCAGTGCATGAGATTCAGGGCTTGAGTTTCAGGGCATGAGGTTCAGGGCATGAGTTTCAGTGCATGAGATTCAGGGCATCAGTTTCAGAGCATGAGTTTGAGTGCAAGAGTTTCACGGCATGAGATTCAGGGCATGAGTTTCAGGACATGAGTTTCAGGGAATGAGATTCAGCACATGAGTTTCAGGGCATGGGTTTCAGGTCTGTGTTTTCAGTGCTTGAGATTCAGGGCTGCAGTTTCAGGGCAGGAGTTTCATGCCAGGAGTTTCGGGGCATGAGATTCAGGGCATGAGTTTCAGGGTTGGAATTTCAGGGCATGGGATTCAGGGCATGAGTTTTAGGGCAGGTGTTTCAATGCAGGAGTTTCAGGGCATGAGATTCAGGGCATGAGTTTCAGGGCAGGTGATTCAGGGCAGGAGTTTCAGGACAGGAGTTTCACAGCAGGAGTTTCAGAGCATGAGATTCAGGGCATGAGATTCAGAGCATGAGTTTCAGGGCAGGAGATTCAGGGCAGGAATTTCAGTGCAGGAGTTTCATAGCATGAGATTCAGGGCATGAGTTACAGGGCATGAGTTTCAGTGCAGGAGTTTCAGGGCATGAGATTCAGGGCATGAGATTCAGGGCATGAGATTCAGGACAGGAGTTTCAAGGCATGAGATTCAGGGCCTGAGTTTCAGTGCATGAGTTTGAGGGCAGGAATTTCAGGGCATGAGATTCAGGGCATGAGTTTCAGGGCATGAGATTCAGGGCAGGAATTTCAGGGCATGTAATTCAGGGCTTGAGTTTCAGGGTATGAGGTTCAGGGCATGAGTTTCAGTGCATGAGATTCAGGGCATGATTTTCAGGGCAGGAGTTTCAGTGCAAGAGTTTCTCGGCCTGTGATTCAGGGCATAAGTTTCAGGACATGAGTTTCAGGGAATGAGATTCAGGACATGAGTTTCAGGGCATGAGTTTCAGTGCAGGAACTTGAGGGCATGAGATTCAGGGCATGAGTTTCAGGACAGGAGATTCAGGGCATGAGTTTCAGGGCATGAGTTTCAGGGCAGGAGTTTCAGGGCATGTAATTCAGGGCGTGAGTTTCAGGATATGAGATTCATGGCAAGAGTTTCAGTGCAGGAGTTTCAGGGCATGAGATTCAGGGCATGAGTTTCAGGGCATGAGATTCAGTACAGGAGTTTCAAGGCATGAGATTCAGGGCATGAGTTTCAGTGCATGAGTTTTAGGGCAGGTGTTCCAAGGCATGAGATTCAGGGCATGAGTTTCAGTGCATGAGTTTGATGGCAGGAGTTTCAGGGCATGAGATTCAGGGCATGAGTTTCAGGGCATGAGATTCAGGGCAGGTATTTCAGGGCATGTAATTCAGGGCATGAGTTTCTGGGCAGATGATTCAGGGCAGGAGTTTCAGGGTATGTGATTTAGGGCATGAGTTTCAGGGCATGAGATTCAGGGCTTGAGTTTCAGGGCATGAGGTTCAGGGCATGAGTTTCAGGGCATGAGATTCAGGGCATGAGTTTCAGTGCAGGAGTTTCAGTGCAAGAGTTTCACGGCATGTGATTCAGGGCATAAGTTTCAGGACATGAGTTTCAGGGAATGAGATTCAGGACATGAGTTTCAGGGCATGAGTTTCAGTGCAGGAACTTGAGGGCATGAGATTCAGGGCATGAGTTTCAGGACAGGAGATTCAGGGCATGAGTTTCAGGGCATGAGTTTCAGGGCAGGAGTTTCTGGGCATGTAATTCAGGGCGTGAGTTTCAGGATATGAGATTCATGGCAAGAGTTTCAGAGCAGGAATTTCAGGGCATGAGATTCAGGGCATGAGTTTCAGGGCATGAGATTCAGTACAGGAGTTTCAAGGCATGAGATTCAGGGCATGAGTTTCAGTGCATGAGTTTGAGGGCAGGAGTTCCAAGGCATGAGATTCAGGGCATGAGTTTCAGTGCATGAGTTTGATGGCAGGAGTTTCAGGGCATGAGATTCAGGGCATGAGTTTCAGGGCATGAGATTCAGGGCAGGTATTTCAGGGCATGTAATTCAGGGCATGAGTTTCTGGGCAGATGATCCAGGGCAGGAGTTTCAGGGTATGTGATTTAGGGCATGAGTTTCAGGGCATGAGATTCAGGGCTTGAGTTTCAGGGCATGAGGTTCAGGGCATGAGTTTCAGGGCATGAGATTCAGGGCATGAGTTTCAGTGCAGGAACTTTAGGGCATGAGATTCAGTGCACGAGTTTCAGAGCATGAGATTCAGGGCATGAGATTCAGGGCATGATTTTCAGGGCAGGAGATGCAGGGCAGGTGTTTCAGTGCAGGAGTTTCAGGGCATGAGATTCAGGGCATGAGATTCAGGGCATGAGTTTCAGGGCATGAGTTTCAGGGCAGGATTTTCAGGGCATGTGATTCAGGGCGTGAGTTTCAGGATATGAGATTCATGGGATGAGTTTCAGTGCAGGAGTTTCAGGGCATGAGATTCAGGGCATGAGTTTCAGTGCATGAGTTTGAGGGCAGGAATTTCAGGGCATGAGATTCAGGGCATGAGTTTCAGGGGATGAGATTCAGGGCAGGTATTTCAGGGCATGTAATTCAGGGCATGAGTTTGTGGGAAGATGATTCAGGGCAGGAGTTTTAGGGCATGTGATTCAGGGCAAGAGTTTCAGTGCATGAGTTTCAGGGCAGGACTTTCAGGTTATGTGATTTAGGACATGAGTTTCAGGGCATGAGATTCAGGGCTTGAGTGTCAGTGCAAAAGGTTCAGGGCATGAGTTTCAGTGCAGGAACTTGAGGGCATGAGATTGAGTGCACGAGTTTCAGAGCATGAGATTCAGGGCATGAGATTCAGGGCATGATTTTTCAGGGCAGGAGATTCAGGGCAGGTGTTTCAGTGCTGGAGTTTCAGGGCATGAGATTCAGGGCATGAGATTCAGGGCATGAGTTTCAGGACAGGAGATTCAGGGCATGAGTTTCAGGGCATGAGTTTCAGGGCATGTGTTTCAGGCAAGGAGTTTCAGGGCATGTGATTCAGGGCATGAGATTCAGGGCAGGTATTTCAGGGCATGTAATTCAGGGCATGAGTTTCTGGGCAGTTGATTCAGGGCAGGAGTTTTAGGGCATGTGATTCAGGGCATTGGTTTCAGTGCATGAGTTTCAGGGCAGGAGTTTCAGGGTATGAGATTTAGGGCATGAGTTTCAGTGCATGAGATTCAGGGCTTGAGTTTCAGGACATGAGTTTCAGGGCATGGGTTTCAGGTCTGTGGTTTCAGGGCTTGAGATTCAGGGCTGCAGTTTCAGGGCAGGAGTTTCATGCCAGGAGTTTCAGGGCATGAGATTCAGGGCATGAGTTTCAGGGCAGGAATTTCAGGGCATGGGATTCAGGGCATGAGTTTTAGGGCAGGTGTTTCAATGCAGGAGTTTCAGGGCATGAGATTCAGGGCATGAGTTTCAGGGCAGGTGATTCAGGGCAGGAGTTTCAGGATATGGGATTCAGGGCATGTGTTTCAAGGCAGGAGATTCAGGACAGGAGTTTCACAGCAGGAGTTTCAGAGCATGAGATTCAGGGCATGAGTTTCAGGGCAGGAGTTACAGTGAAGGAGTTGCAGTGCAGGAGTTTCATAGCATGAGTTTCAGAGCATGAGATTCAGGGTATGAGTTTCAGGGCATGAGATTCAGGACAGGTGTTTCAAGGCATGAGATTCAGTGCATGAGTTTCAGTGCATGAGTTTCAGTGCATGAGTTTGAGGGCAGGAGTTTCAGGGCATCAGATTCAGGGCATGAGTTTCAGGGCATGAGTTTCAGGGCATGAGATTCAGGACAGGAGTTTCATGGCAGGAGTTTCAGGGCATGAGATTCAGGGCAAGTTTTTCAGGGCAGGAGTTTCAGTGCAGGAGTTTCAGGGCATGAGATTCAGGGTATGAGTTTCAGGGCAGGAAATTCATGGCATGAGATTCAGGGCATGAGTTTTAGGGAAGGAGTTTCAGTGCAGGAGTTTCAGGGCATGAGATTCATGGCATGAGTTTCAGGGCAGGAATTTCAGGGCATGACATTCAGGGCATATGTTTCAGTGCAGGAGTTTCAGAGCCTGAGATTCAGAGCATGAGATTCAGGGTATGAGTTTCAGGGCAGGAGATTCAGGACAGGAGATTCAGGACAGGAGTTTCAGGACAGGAGCTTTAGGGCATGAGTTTCAGGTCATGAGTTTCAGGGCAGGAGTTTCAGGGCATGTAATTCAGGGCGTGAGTTTCAGGATATGAGATTCATGGCATGAGTTTCAGTGCAGGAGTTTCAGGGCATGAGATTCAGGGCATGAAATTCAGGGCATGAGATTCAGTGCATGAGTTTTAGGGAAGGTGTTTCAGTGCATGAGTTTCAGGGCATGAGATTCAGGGAATGAGTTTCAGGGCAGGAGATTCAGGGCAGGAGATTCAGGGCAGGAGTTTCAGGGCAGGAGATTCGGGGCATGAGCTTCAGTGCATGAGATTCAGGGCATCAGTTTCAGAGCATGAGTTTGAGTGCAAGTGTTTCACGGCATGAGATTCAGGGCATGAGTTTCAGGACATGAGTTTCAGGGAATGAGATTCAGCATATGAGTTTCAGGGCATGGGTTTCAGGTCTCTGGTTTCAGGGCTTGAGATTCAGGGCTGCAGTTTCAGGGCAGGAGTTTCATGCCAGGAGTTTCGGGGCATGAGATTCAGGGCATGAGTTTCAGGGTTGGAATTTCAGGGCATGGGATTCAGGGCATGAGTTTTAGGGCAGGTGTTTCAATGCAGGAGTTTCAGGGCATGAGATTCAGGGCATGAGTTTCAGGGCAGGTGATTCAGGGCAGGAGTTTCAGGACAGGAGTTTCACAGCAGGAGTTTCAGAGCATGAGATTCAGGGCATGAGATTCAGAGCATGAGTTTCAGGGCAGGAGATTCAGGGCAGGAATTTCAGTGCAGGAGTTTCATAGCATGAGATTCAGGGCATGAGTTACAGGGCATGAGTTTCAGTGCAGGAGTTTCAGCGCATGAGATTCAGGGCATGAGATTCAGGGCATGAGATTCAGGACAGGAGTTTCAAGGCATGAGATTCAGGGCCTGAGTTTCAGGGCAGGTGATTCAGGGCAGGAGTTTCAGGACAGGAGTTTCACAGCAGGAGTTTCAGAGCATGAGATTCAGGGCATGAGATTCAGAGCATGAGTTTCAGTGCAGGAGCTTCAGGGCATGAGATTCAGGGCATGAGATTCAGGGCATGAGTTTCAGGGCATGAGATTCAGGGCAGGAATTTCAGGGCATGTAATTCAGGGCTTGAGTTTCAGGGCATGAGGTTCAGGGCATGAGTTTCAGTGCATGAGATTCAGGGCATCATTTTCAGGGCAGGAGTTTCAGTGCAAGAGTTTCACGGCATGAGATTCAGGGCATAAGTTTCAGGACATGAGTTTCAGGGAATGAGATTCAGGACATGAGTTTCAGGGCATGAGTTTCAGTGTTGGAACTTGAGGGCATGAGATTCAGGGCATGAGTTTCAGGGCATGAGATTCAGGACATGAGTTTCTGGGCAGTTGATTCAGGGCAGGAGTTTTAGGGCATGTGATTCAGGGCATGAGTTTCAGTGCATGAGTTTCAGGGCAGGAGTTTCAGGGTATGAGATTTAGGGCATGAGTTTCAGTGCATGAGATTCAGGGCTTGAGTTTCAGGGCATGAGGTTCAGGGCATGAGTTTCAGTGCATGAGATTCAGGGCATCAGTTTCAGAGCATGAGTTTGAGTGCAAGAGTTTCACGGCATGAGATTCAGGGCATGAGTTTCAGGACATGAGTTTCAGGGAATGAGATTCAGCACATGAGTTTCAGGGCATGGGTTTCAGGTCTGTGTTTTCAGTGCTTGAGATTCAGGGCTGCAGTTTCAGGGCAGGAGTTTCATGCCAGGAGTTTCGGGGCATGAGATTCAGGGCATGAGTTTCAGGGTTGGAATTTCAGGGCATGGGATTCAGGGCATGAGTTTTAGGGCAGGTGTTTCAATGCAGGAGTTTCAGGGCATGAGATTCAGGACATGAGTTTCAGGGCAGGTGATTCAGGGCAGGAGTTTCAGGACAGGAGTTTCACAGCAGGAGTTTCAGAGCATGAGATTCAGGGCATGAGATTCAGAGCATGAGTTTCAGGGCAGGAGATTCAGGGCAGGAATTTCAGTGCAGGAGTTTCATAGCATGAGATTCAGGGCATGAGTTACAGGGCATGAGTTTCAGTGCAGGAGTTTCAGGGCATGAGATTCAGGACAGGAGTTTCAAGGCATGAGATTCAGGGCCTGAGTTTCAGTGCATGAGTTTGAGGGCAGGAATTTCAGGGCATGAGATTCAGGGCATGAGGTTCAGGGCATGAGATTCAGGGCAGGAATTTCAGGGCATGTAATTCAGGGCTTGAGTTTCAGGGCATGAGGTTCAGGGCATGAGTTTCAGTGCATGAGATTCAGGGCATGATTTTCAGGGCAGGAGTTTCAGTGCAAGAGTTTCTCGGCATGTGATTCAGGGCATAAGTTTCAGGACATGAGTTTCAGGGAATGAGATTCAGGACATGAGTTTCAGGGCATGAGTTTCAGCGCAGGAACTTGAGGGCATGAGATTCAGGGCATGAGTTTCAGGACAGGAGATTCAGGGCATGAGTTTCAGGGCATGAGTTTCAGGGCAGGAGTTTCAGGGCATGTCATTCAGGGCGTGAGTTTCAGGATATGAGATTCATGGCAAGAGTTTCAGTGCAGGAGTTTCAGGGCATGAGATTCAGGGCATGAGTTTCAGGGCATGAGATTCAGTACAGGAGTTTCAAGGCATGAGATTCAGGGCATGAGTTTCAGTGCATGAGTTTTAGGGCAGGTGTTCCAAGGCATGAGATTCAGGGCATGAGTTTCAGTGCATGAGTTTGATGGCAGGAGTTTCAGGGCATGAGATTCAGGGCATGAGTTTCAGGGCATGAGATTCAGGGCAGGTATTTCAGGGCATGTAATTCAGGGCATGAGTTTCTGGGCAGATGATTCAGGGCAGGAATTTCAGGGTATGTGATTTAGGGCATGAGTTTCAGGGCATGAGATTCAGGGCTTGAGTTTCAGGGCATGAGGTTCAGGGCATGAGTTTCAGTGCAGGAGTTTCAGTGCAAGAGTTTCACGGCATGTGATTCAGGGCATAAGTTTCAGGACATGAGTTTCAGGGAATGAGATTCAGGACATGAGTTTCAGGGCATGAGTTTCAGTGCAGGAGATTCAGGGCATGAGTTTCAGGGCATGAGTTTCAGGGCAGGAGTTTCTGGGCATGTAATTCAGGGCGTGAGTTTCAGGATATGAGATTCATGGCAAGAGTTTCAGAGCAGGAATTTCAGGGCATGAGATTCAGGGCATGAGTTTCAGGGCATGAGATTCAGTACAGGAGTTTCAAGGCATGAGATTCAGGGCATGAGTTTCAGTGCATGAGTTTGAGGGCAGGAGTTCCAAGGCATGAGATTCAGGGCATGAGTTTCAGTGCATGAGTTTGATGGCAGGAGTTTCAGGGCATGAGATTCAGGGCATGAGTTTCAGGGCATGAGATTCAGGGCAGGTATTTCAGGGCATGTAATTCAGGGCATGAGTTTCTGGGCAGATGATCCAGGGCAGGAGTTTCAGGGTATGTGATTTAGGGCATGAGTTTCAGGGCATGAGATTCAGGGCTTGAGTTTCAGGGCATGAGGTTCAGGGCATGAGTTTCAGGGCATGAGATTCAGGGCATGAGTTTCAGTGCAGGAACTTTAGGGCATGAGATTCAGTGCACGAGTTTCAGAGCATGAGATTCAGGGCATGAGATTCAGGGCATGATTTTCAGGGCAGGAGATGCAGGGCAGGTGTTTCAGTGCAGGAGTTTCAGGGCATGAGATTCAGGGCATGAGATTCAGGGCATGAGTTTCAGGGCATGAGTTTCAGGGCAGGATTTTCAGGGCATGTGATTCAGGGCGTGAGTTTCAGGATATGAGATTCATGGCATGAGTTTCAGTGCAGGAGTTTCAGGGCATGAGATTCAGGGCATGAGTTTCAGTGCATGAGTTTGAGGGCAGGAATTTCAGGGCATGAGATTCAGGGCATGAGTTTCAGGGGATGAGATTCAGGGCAGGTATTTCAGGGCATGTAATTCAGGGCATGAGTTTGTGGGAAGATGATTCAGGGCAGGAGTTTTAGGGCATGTGATTCAGGGCTTGAGTGTCAGTGCATGAGGTTCAGGGCATGAGTTTCAGTGCAGTAACTTGAGGGCATGAGATTGAGTGCACGAGTTTCAGAGCATGAGATTCAGTGCATGAGATTCAGGGCATGATTTTCAGGGCAGGAGATTCAGGGCAGGTGTTTCAGTGCTGGAGTTTCAGGGCATGAGATTCAGGGCATGAGATTCAGGGCATGAGTTTCAGGACAGGAGATTCAGGGCATGAGTTTCAGGGCATGAGTTTCAGGGCATGTGTTTCAGGCAAGGAGTTTCAGGGCATGTGATTCAGGGCATGAGATTCAGGGCAGGTATTTCAGGGCATGTAATTCAGGGCATGAGTTTCTGGGCAGTTGATTCAGGGCAGGAGTTTTAGGGCATGTGATTCAGGGCATGAGTTTCAGTGCATGAGTTTCAGGGCAGGAGTTTCAGGGTATGAGATTTAGGGCATGAGTTTCAGTGCATGAGATTCAGGGCTTGAGTTTCAGGACATGAGTTTCAGGGCATGGGTTTCAGGTCTGTGGTTTCAGGGCTTGAGATTCAGGGCTGCAGTTTCAGGGCAGGAGTTTCATGCCAGGAGTTTCAGGGCATGAGATTCAGGACATGAGTTTCAGGGCATGAGTTTCAGTGCAGGAGATTCAGGGCATGAGTTTCAGGGCATGAGTTTCAGGGCAGGAGTTTCTGGGCATGTAATTCAGGGCGTGAGTTTCAGGATATGAGATTCATGGCAAGAGTTTCAGAGCAGGAATTTCAGGGCATGAGATTCAGGGCATGAGTTTCAGGGCATGAGATTCAGTACAGGAGTTTCAAGGCATGAGATTCAGGGCATGAGTTTCAGTGCATGAGTTTGAGGGCAGGAGTTCCAAGGCATGAGATTCAGGGCATGAGTTTCAGTGCATGAGTTTGATGGCAGGAGTTTCAGGGCATGAGATTCAGGGCATGAGTTTCAGGGCATGAGATTCAGGGCAGGTATTTCAGGGCATGTAATTCAGGGCATGAGTTTCTGGGCAGATGATCCAGGGCAGGAGTTTCAGGGTATGTGATTTAGGGCATGAGTTTCAGGGCATGAGATTCAGGGCTTGAGTTTCAGGGCATGAGGTTCAGGGCATGAGTTTCAGGGCATGAGATTCAGGGCATGAGTTTCAGTGCAGGAACTTTAGGGCATGAGATTCAGTGCACGAGTTTCAGAGCATGAGATTCAGGGCATGATTTTCAGGGCAGGAGATGCAGGGCAGGTGTTTCAGTGCAGGAGTTTCAGGGCATGAGATTCAGGGCATGAGATTCAGGGCATGAGTTTCAGGGCATGAGTTTCAGGGCAGGATTTTCAGGGCATGTGATTCAGGGCGTGAGTTTCAGGATATGAGATTCATGGCATGAGTTTCAGTGCAGGAGTTTCAGGGCATGAGATTCAGGGCATGAGTTTCAGTGCATGAGTTTGAGGGCAGGAATTTCAGGGCATGAGATTCAGGGCATGAGTTTCAGGGGATGAGATTCAGGGCAGGTATTTCAGGGCATGTAATTCAGGGCATGAGTTTGTGGGAAGATGATTCAGGGCAGGAGTTTTAGGGCATGTGATTCAGGGCAAGAGTTTCAGTGCATGAGTTTCAGGGCAGGACTTTCAGGTTATGTGATTTAGGACATGAGTTTCAGGGCATGAGATTCAGGGCTTGAGTGTCAGTGCATGAGGTTCAGGGCATGAGTTTCAGTGCAGGAACTTGAGGGCATGAGATTGAGTGCACGAGTTTCAGAGCATGAGATTCAGGGCATGAGATTCAGGGCATGATTTTCAGGGCAGGAGATTCAGGGCAGGTGTTTCAGTGCTGGAGTTTCAGGGCATGAGATTCAGGGCATGAGATTCAGGGCATGAGTTTCAGGACAGGAGATTCAGGGCATGAGTTTCAGGGCATGAGTTTCAGGGCATGTGTTTCAGGCAAGGAGTTTCAGGGCATGTGATTCAGGGCATGAGATTCAGGGCAGGTATTTCAGGGCATGTAATTCAGGGCATGAGTTTCTGGGCAGTTGATTCAGGGCAGGAGTTTTAGGGCATGTGATTCAGGGCATGAGTTTCAGTGCATGAGTTTCAGGGCAGGAGTTTCAGGGTATGAGATTTAGGGCATGAGTTTCAGTGCATGAGATTCAGGGTTTGAGTTTCAGGACATGAGTTTCAGGGCATGGGTTTCAGGTCTGTGGTTTCAGGGCTTGAGATTCAGGGCTGCAGTTTCAGGGCAGGAGTTTCATGCCAGGAGTTTCAGGGCATGAGATTCAGGGCATGAGTTTCAGGGCAGGAATTTCAGGGCATGGGATTCAGGGCATGAGTTTTAGGGCAGGTGTTTCAATGCAGGAGTTTCAGGGCATGAGATTCAGGGCATGAGTTTCAGGGCAGGTGATTCAGGGCAGGAGTTTCAGGATATGGGATTCAGGGCATGTGTTTCAAGGCAGGAGATTCAGGACAGGAGTTTCACAGCAGGAGTTTCAGAGCATGAGATTCAGGGCATGAGTTTCAGGGCAGGAGTTACAGTGAAGGAGTTGCAGTGCAGGAGTTTCATAGCATGAGTTTCAGAGCATGAGATTCAGGATATGAGTTTCAGGGCATGAGATTCAGGACAGGTGTTTCAAGGCATGAGATTCAGTACATGAGTTTCAGTGCATGAGTTTCAGTGCATGAGTTTGAGGGCAGGAGTTTCAGGGCTTCAGATTCAGGGCATGAGTTTCAGGGCATGAGTTTCAGGGCATGAGATTCAGGACAGGAGTTTCATGGCAGGAGTTTCAGGGCATGAGATTCATGGCATGAGTTTCAGGGCATGTGATTCAGGGCAAGTTTTTCAGGGCAGGAATTTCAGTGCAGGAGTTTCAGGGCATGAGATTCAGGGTATGAGTTTCAGGGCAGGAAATTCATGGCATGAGATTCAGGGCATGAGTTTTAGGGAAGGAGTTTCAGTGCAGGAGTTTCAGGGCATGAGATTCATGGCATGAGTTTCAGGGCAGGAATTTCAGGGCATGACATTCAGGGCATGTGTTTCAGTGCAGGAGTTTCAGAGCCTGAGATTCAGAGCATGAGATTCAGGGTATGAGTTTCAGGGCAGGAGATTCAGGACAGGAGATTCAGGACAGGAGTTTCAGGACAGGAGCTTTAGGGCATGAGTTTCAGGTCATGAGTTTCAGGGCAGGAGTTTCAGGGCATGTAATTCAGGGCGTGAGTTTCAGGATATGAGATTCATGGCATGAGTTTCAGTGCAGGAGTTTCAGGGCATGAGATTCAGGGCATGAAATTCAGGGCATGAGATTCAGTGCATGAGTTTTAGGGAAGGTGTTTCAGTGCATGAGTTTCAGGGCATGAGATTCAGGACAGGAGTTTCATGGCAGGAGTTTCAGGGCATGAGATTCATGGCATGAGTTTCAGGGCATGTGATTCAGGGCAAGTTTTTCAGGGCAGGAATTTCAGTGCAGGAGTTTCAGGGCATGAGATTCAGGGTATGAGTTTCAGGGCAGGAAATTCATGGCATGAGATTCAGGGCATGAGTTTTAGGGAAGGAGTTTCAGTGCAGGAGTTTCAGGGCATGAGATTCATGGCATGAGTTTCAGGGCAGGAATTTCAGGGCATGACATTCAGGGCATGTGTTTCAGTGCAGGAGTTTCAGAGCCTGAGATTCAGAGCATGAGATTCAGGGTATGAGTTTCAGGGCAGGAGATTCAGGACAGGAGATTCAGGACAGGAGTTTCAGGACAGGAGCTTTAGGGCATGAGTTTCAGGTCATGAGTTTCAGGGCAGGAGTTTCAGGGCATGTAATTCAGGGCGTGAGTTTCAGGATATGAGATTCATGGCATGAGTTTCAGTGCAGGAGTTTCAGGGCATGAGATTCAGGGCATGAAATTCAGGGCATGAGATTCAGTGCATGAGTTTTAGGGAAGGTGTTTCAGTGCATGAGTTTCAGGGCATGAGATTCAGGGAATGAGTTTCAGGGCAGGAGATTCAGGGCAGGAGATTCAGGGCAGGAGTTTCAGGGCAGGAGATTCGGGGCATGAGCTTCAGTGCATGAGATTCAGGGCATCAGTTTCAGAGCATGAGTTTGAGTGCAAGTGTTTCACGGCATGAGATTCAGGGCATGAGTTTCAGGACATGAGTTTCAGGGAATGAGATTCAGCACATGAGTTTCAGGGCATGGGTTTCAGGTCTCTGGTTTCAGGACTTGAGATTCAGGGCTGCAGTTTCAGGGCAGGAGTTTCATGCCAGGAGTTTCGGGGCATGAGATTCAGGGCATGAGTTTCAGGGCAGGAATTTCAGGGCATGGGATTCAGGGCATGAGTTTTAGGGCAGGTGTTTCAATGCAGGAGTTTCAGTGCATGAGTTTCAGGGCAGGACTTTCAGGTTATGTGATTTAGGACATGAGTTTCAGGGCATGAGATTCAGGGCTTGAGTTTCAGTGCATGAGGTTCAGGGCATGAGTTTCAGTGCAGGAATTTGAGGGCATGAGATTGAGTGCACGAGTTTCAGAGCATGAGATTCAGGGCATGAGATTCAGGGCATGATTTTCAGGGCAGGAGATTCAGGGCAGGTGTTTCAGTGCTGGAGTTTCAGGGCATGAGATTCAGGGCATGAGATTCAAGGCATGAGATTCAGGGCCTGAGTTTCAGTGCATGAGTTTGAGGGCAGGAATTTCAGGGCATGAGATTCAGGGCATGAGTTTCAGGGCATGAGATTCAGGGCAGGAATTTCAGGGCATGTAATTCAGGGCTTGAGTTTCAGGGCATGAGGTTCAGGGCATGAGTTTCAGTGCATGAGATTCAGGGCATCATTTTCAGGGCAGGAGTTTCAGTGCAAGAGTTTCACGGCATGAGATTCAGGGCATAAGTTTCAGGACATGAGTTTCAGGGAATGAGATTCAGGACATGAGTTTCAGGGCATGAGTTTCAGTGTTGGAACTTGAGGGCATGAGATTCAGGGCATGAGTTTCAGGGCATGAGATTCAGGACATGAGTTTCTGGGCAGTTGATTCAGGGCAGGAGTTTTAGGGCATGTGATTCAGGGCATGAGTTTCAGTGCATGAGTTTCAGGGCAGGAGTTTCAGGGTATGAGATTTAGGGCATGAGTTTCAGTGCATGAGATTCAGGGCTTGAGTTTCAGGGCATGAGGTTCAGGGCATGAGTTTCAGTGCATGAGATTCAGGGCATCAGTTTCAGAGCATGAGTTTGAGTGCAAGAGTTTCAGGGCATGAGATTCAGGGCATGAGTTTCAGGGCATGAGATTCAGGGCAGGTATTTCAGGGCATGTAATTCAGGGCATGAGTTTCTGGGCAGATGATCCAGGGCAGGAGTTTCAGGGTATGTGATTTAGGGCATGAGTTTCAGGGCATGAGATTCAGGGCTTGAGTTTCAGAGCATGAGTTTGAGTGCAAGAGTTTCACGGCATGAGATTCAGGGCATGAGTTTCAGGACATGAGTTTCAGGGAATGAGATTCAGCACATGAGTTTCAGGGCATGGGTTTCAGGTCTGTGTTTTCAGGGCTTGAGATTCAGGGCTGCAGTTTCAGGGCAGGAGTTTCATGCCAGGAGTTTCGGGGCATGAGATTCAGGGCATGAGTTTCAGGGTTGGAATTTCAGGGCATGGGATTCAGGGCATGAGTTTTAGGGCAGGTGTTTCAATGCAGGAGTTTCAGGGCATGAGATTCAGGGCATGAGTTTCAGGGCAGGTGATTCAGGGCAGGAGTTTCAGGACAGGAGTTTCACAGCAGGAGTTTCAGAGCATGAGATTCAGGGCATGAGATTCAGAGCATGAGTTTCAGTGCAGGAGATTCAGGGCAGGAATTTCAGTGCAGGAGTTTCATAGCATGAGATTCAGGGCATGAGTTACAGGGCATGAGTTTCAGTGCAGGAGTTTCAGGGCATGAGATTCAGGGCATGAGATTCAGGGCATGAGATTCAGGACAGGAGTTTCAAGGCATGAGATTCAGGGCCTGAGTTTCAGTGCATGAGTTTGAGGGCAGGAATTTCAGGGCATGAGATTCAGGGCATGAGTTTCAGGGCATGAGATTCAGGGCATGATTTTCAGGTCAGGAGTTTCAGTGCAAGAGTTTCTCGGCATGTGATTCAGGGCATAAGTTTCAGGACATGAGTTTCAGGGAATGAGATTCAGGACATGAGTTTCAGGGCATGAGTTTCAGTGCAGGAACTTGAGGGCATGAGATTCAGGGCATGAGTTTCAGGACAGGAGATTCAGGGCATGAGTTTCAGGGCATGAGTTTCAGGGCAGGAGTTTCAGGGCATGTCATTCAGGGCGTGAGTTTCAGGATATGAGATTCATGGCAAGAGTTTCTGTGCAGGAGTTTCAGGGCATGAGATTCAGGGCATGAGTTTCAGGGCATGAGATTCAGTACAGGAGTTTCAAGGCATGAGATTCAGGGCATGAGTTTCAGTGCATGAGTTTTAGGGCAGGTGTTCCAAGGCATGAGATTCAGGGCATGAGTTTCAGTGCATGACTTTGATGGCAGGAGTTTCAGGGCATGAGATTCAGGGCATGAGTTTCAGGGCATGAGATTCAGGGCAGGTATTTCAGAGCATGTAATTCAGGGCATGAGTTTCTGGGCAGATGATTCAGGGCAGGAGTTTCAGGGTATGTGATTTAGGGCATGAGTTTCAGGGCATGAGATTCAGGGCTTGAGTTTCAGGGCATGAGGTTCAGGGCATGAGTTTCAGGGCATGAGATTCAGGGCATGAGTTTCAGTGCAGGAGTTTCAGTGCAAGAGTTTCACGGCATGTGATTCAGGGCATAAGTTTCAGGACATGAGTTTCAGGGAATGAGATTCAGGACATGAGTTTCAGGGCATGAGTTTCAGTGCAGGAACTTGAGGGCATGAGAATCAGGGCATGAGTTTCAGGACAGGAGATTCAGGGCATGAGTTTCAGGGCATGAGTTTCAGGGCAGGAGTTTCTGGGCATGTAATTCAGGGCGTGAGTTTCAGGATATGAGACTCATGGCAAGAGTTTCAGAGCAGGAATTTCAGGGCATGAGATTCAGGGCATGAGTTTCAGGGCATGAGATTCAGTACAGGAGTTTCAAGGCATGAGATTCAGGGCATGAGTTTCAGTGCATGAGTTTGAGGGCAGGAGTTCCAAGGCATGAGATTCAGGGCATGAGTTTCAGTGCATGAGTTTGATGGCAGGAGTTTCAGGGCATGAGATTCAGGGCATGAGTTTCAGGGCATGAGATTCAGGGCAGGTATTTCAGGGCATGTAATTCAGGGCATGAGTTTCTGGGCAGATGATCCAGGGCAGGAGTTTCAGGGTATGTGATTTAGGGCATGAGTTTCAGGGCATGAGATTCAGGGCTTGAGTTTCAGGGCATGAGGTTCAGGGCATGAGTTTCAGGGCATGAGATTCAGGGCATGAGTTTCAGTGCAGGAATTTGAGGGCCTGAGATTCAGTGCACGAGTTTCAGAGCATGAGATTCAGGGCATGAGATTCAGGGCATGATTTTCAGGGCAGGAGATGTAGGGCAGGTGTTTCAGTGCAGGAGTTTCAGGGCATGAGATTCAGGGCATGAGATTCAGGGCATGAGTTTCAGGGCATGAGTTTCAGGGCAGGATTTTCAGGGCATGTGATTCAGGGCGTGAGTTTCAGGATATGAGATTCATGGCATGAGTTTCAGTGCAGGAGTTTCAGGGCATGAGATTCAGGGCATGAGTTTCAGTGCATGAGTTTGAGGGCAGGAATTTCAGGGCATGAGATTCAGGGCATGAGTTTCAGGGGATGAGATTCAGGGCAGGTATTTCAGGGCATGTAATTCAGGGCATGAGTTTGTGGGAAGATGATTCAGGGCAGGAGTTTTAGGGCATGTGATTCAGGGCAAGAGTTTCAGTGCATGAGTTTCAGGGCAGGACTTTCAGGTTATGTGATTTAGGACATGAGTTTCAGGGCATGAGATTCAGGGCTTGAGTGTCAGTGCATGAGGTTCAGGGCATGAGTTTCAGTGCAGGAACTTGAGGGCATGAGATTGAGTGCACGAGTTTCAGAGCATGAGATTCAGGGCATGAGATTCAGGGCATGATTTTCAGGGCAGGAGATTCAGGGCAGGTGTTTCAGTGCTGGAGTTTCAGGGCATGAGATTCAGGGCATGAGATTCAGGGCATGAGTTTCAGGACAGGAGATTCAGGGCATGAGTTTCAGGGCATGAGTTTCAGGGCATGTGTTTCAGGCAAGGAGTTTCAGGGCATGTGATTCAGGGCAGGTATTTCAGGGCATGTAATTCAGGGCATGAGTTTCTGGGCAGTTGATTCAGGGCAGGAGTTTTAGGGCATGTGATTCAGGGCATGAGTTTCAGTGCATGAGTTTCAGGGCAGGAGTTTCAGGGTATGAGATTTAGGGCATGAGTTTCAGTGCATGAGATTCTGGGCTTGAGTTTCAGGACATGAGTTTCAGGGCATGGGTTTCAGGTCTGTGGTTTCAGGGCTTGAGATTCAGGGCTGCAGTTTCAGGGCAGGAGTTTCATGCCAGGAGTTTCAGGGCATGAGATTCAGGGCATGAGTTTCAGGGCAGGAATTTCAGGGCATGGGATTCAGGGCATGAGTTTTAGGGCAGGTGTTTCAATGCAGGAGTTTCAGGGCATGAGATTCAGGGCATGAGTTTCAGGGCAGGTGATTCAGGGCAGGAGTTTCAGGATATGGGATTCAGGGCATGTGTTTCAAGGCAGGAGATTCAGGACAGGAATTTCACAGCAGGAGTTTCAGAGCATGAGATTCAGGGCATGAGTTTCAGGGCAGGAGTTACAGTGAAGGAGTTGCAGTGCAGGAGTTTCATAGCATGAGTTTCAGAGCATGAGATTCAGGGTATGAGTTTCAGGGCATGAGATTCAGGACAGGTGTTTCAAGGCATGAGATTCAGTGCATGAGTTTCAGTGCATGAGTTTCAGTGCATGAGTTTGAGGGCAGGAGTTTCAGGGCATCAGATTCAGGGCATGAGTTTCAGGGCATGAGTTTCAGGGCATGAGATTCAGGACAGGAGTTTCATGGCAGGAGTTTCAGGGCATGAGATTCAGGGCAAGTTTTTCAGGGCAGGAGTTTCAGTGCAGGAGTTTCAGGGCATGAGATTCAGGGTATGAGTTTCAGGGCAGGAAATTCATGGCATGAGATTCAGGGCATGAGTTTTAGGGAAGGAGTTTCAGTGCAGGAGTTTCAGGGCATGAGATTCATGGCATGAGTTTCAGGGCAGGAATTTCAGGGCATGACATTCAGGGCATGTGTTTCAGTGCAGGAGTTTCAGAGCCTGAGATTCAGAGCATGAGATTCAGGGTATGAGTTTCAGGGCAGGAGATTCAGGACAGGAGATTCAGGACAGGAGTTTCAGGACAGGAGCTTTAGGGCATGAGTTTCAGGTCATGAGTTTCAGGGCAGGAGTTTCAGGGCATGTAATTCAGGGCGTGAGTTTCAGGATATGAGATTCATGGCATGAGTTTCAGTGCAGGAGTTTCAGGGCATGAGATTCAGGGCATGAAATTCAGGGCATGAGATTCAGTGCATGAGTTTTAGGGAAGGTGTTTCAGTGCATGAGTTTCAGGGCATGAGATTCAGGGAATGAGTTTCAGGGCAGGAGATTCAGGGCAGGAGATTCAGGGCAGGAGTTTCAGGGCAGGAGATTCGGGGCATGAGCTTCAGTGCATGAGATTCAGGGCATCAGTTTCAGAGCATGAGTTTGAGTGCAAGTGTTTCACGGCATGAGATTCAGGGCATGAGTTTCAGGACATGAGTTTCAGGGAATGAGATTCAGCACATGAGTTTCAGGGCATGGGTTTCAGGTCTCTGGTTTCAGGGCTTGAGATTCAGGGCTGCAGTTTCAGGGCAGGAGTTTCATGCCAGGAGTTTCGGGGCATGAGATTCAGGGCATGAGTTTCAGGGTTGGAATTTCAGGGCATGGGATTCAGGGCATGAGTTTTAGGGCAGGTGTTTCAATGCAGGAGTTTCAGGGCATGAGATTCAGGGCATGAGTTTCAGGGCAGGTGATTCAGGGCAGGAGTTTCAGGACAGGAGTTTCACAGCAGGAGTTTCAGAGCATGAGGTTCAGGGCATGAGTTTCAGTGCATGAGATTCAGGGCATGATTTTCAGGGCAGGAGTTTCAGTGCAAGAGTTTCTCGGCATGTGATTCAGGGCATAAGTTTCAGGACATGAGTTTCAGGGAATGAGATTCAGGACATGAGTTTCAGGGCAGGAGTTTCAGTGCAGGAACTTGAGGGCATGAGATTCAGGGCATGAGTTTCAGGACAGGAGATTCAGGGCATGAGTTTCAGGGGATGAGATTCAGGGCAGGTATTTCAGGGCATGTAATTCAGGGCATGAGTTTGTGGGAAGATGATTCAGGGCAGGAGTTTTAGGGCATGTGATTCAGGGCAAGAGTTTCAGTGCATGAGTTTCAGGGCAGGACTTTCAGGTTATGTGATTTAGGACATGAGTTTCAGGGCATGAGATTCAGGGCTTGAGTGTCAGTGCATGAGGTTCAGGGCATGAGTTTCAGTGCAGGAACTTGAGGGCATGAGATTGAGTGCACGAGTTTCAGAGCATGAGATTCAGGGCATGAGATTCAGGGCATGATTTTCAGGGCAGGAGATTCAGGGCAGGTGTTTCAGTGCTGGAGTTTCAGGGCATGAGATTCAGGGCATGAGATTCAGGGCATGAGTTTCAGGACAGGAGATTCAGGGCATGAGTTTCAGGGCATGAGTTTCAGGGCATGTGTTTCAGGCAAGGAGTTTCAGGGCATGTGATTCAGGGCATGAGATTCAGGGCAGGTATTTCAGGGCATGTAATTCAGGGCATGAGTTTCTGGGCAGTTGATTCAGGGCAGGAGTTTTAGGGCATGTGATTCAGGGCATGAGTTTCAGTGCATGAGTTTCAGGGCAGGAGTTTCAGGGTATGAGATTTAGGGCATGAGTTTCAGTGCATGAGATTCAGGGCTTGAGTTTCAGGACATGAGTTTCAGGGCATGGGTTTCAGGTCTGTGGTTTCAGGGCTTGAGATTCAGGGCTGCAGTTTCAGGGCAGGAGTTTCATGCCAGGAGTTTCAGGGCATGAGATTCAGGGCATGAGTTTCAGGGCAGGAATTTCAGGGCATGGGATTCAGGGCATGAGTTTTAGGGCAGGTGTTTCAATGCAGGAGTTCCAGGGCATGAGATTCAGGGCATGAGTTTCAGGGCAGGTGATTCAGGGCAGGAGTTTCAGGATATGGGATTCAGGGCATGTGTTTCAAGGCAGGAGATTCAGGACAGGAGTTTCACAGCAGGAGTTTCAGAGCATGAGATTCAGGGCATGAGTTTCAGGGCAGGAGTTACAGTGAAGGAGTTGCAGTGCAGGAGTTTCATAGCATGAGTTTCAGAGCATGAGATTCAGGATATGAGTTTCAGGGCATGAGATTCAGGACAGGTGTTTCAAGGCATGAGATTCAGTGCATGAGTTTCAGTGCATGAGTTTCAGTGCATGAGTTTGAGGGCAGGAGTTTCAGGGCTTCAGATTCAGGGCATGAGTTTCAGGGCATGAGTTTCAGGGCATGAGATTCAGGACAGGAGTTTCATGGCAGGAGTTTCAGGGCATGAGATTCATGGCATGAGTTTCAGGGCATGTGATTCAGGGCAAGTTTTTCAGGGCAGGAATTTCAGTGCAGGAGTTTCAGGGCATGAGATTCAGGGTATGAGTTTCAGGGCAGGAAATTCATGGCATGAGATTCAGGGCAGGAATTTCAGGGCATGACATTCAGGGCATGTGTTTCAGTGCAGGAGTTTCAGAGCCTGAGATTCAGAGCATGAGATTCAGGGTATGAGTTTCAGGGCAGGAGATTCAGGACAGGAGATTCAGGACAGGAGTTTCAGGACAGGAGCTTTAGGGCATGAGTTTCAGGTCATGAGTTTCAGGGCAGGAGTTTCAGGGCATGTAATTCAGGGCGTGAGTTTCAGGATATGAGATTCATGGCATGAGTTTCAGTGCAGGAGTTTCAGGGCATGAGATTCAGGGCATGAAATTCAGGGCATGAGATTCAGTGCATGAGTTTTAGGGAAGGTGTTTCAGTGCATGAGTTTCAGGGCATGAGATTCAGGGAATGAGTTTCAGGGCAGGAGATTCAGGGCAGGAGATTCAGGGCAGGAGTTTCAGGGCAGGAGATTCGGGGCATGAGCTTCAGTGCATGAGATTCAGGGCATCAGTTTCAGAGCATGAGTTTGAGGGCAAGTGTTTCACGGCATGAGATTCAGGGCATGAGTTTCAGGACATGAGTTTCAGGGAATGAGATTCAGCACATGAGTTTCAGGGCATGGGTTTCAGGTCTCTGGTTTCAGGGCTTGAGATTCAGGGCTGCAGTTTCAGGGCAGGAGTTTCATGCCAGGAGTTTCGGGGCATGAGATTCAGGGCATGAGTTTCAGGGCAGGAATTTCAGGGCATGGGATTCAGGGCATGAGTTTTAGGGCAGGTGTTTCAATGCAGGAGTTTCAGTGCATGAGTTTCAGGGCAGGACTTTCAGGTTATGTGATTTAGGACATGAGTTTCAGGGCATGAGATTCAGGGCTTGAGTTTCAGTGCATGAGGTTCAGGGCATGAGTTTCAGTGCAGGAATTTGAGGGCATGAGATTGAGTGCACGAGTTTCAGAGCATGAGATTCAGGGCATGAGATTCAGGGCATGATTTTCAGGGCAGGAGATTCAGGGCAGGTGTTTCAGTGCTGGAGTTTCAGGGCATGAGATTCAGGGCATGAGATTCAAGGCATGAGATTCAGGGCCTGAGTTTCAGTGCATGAGTTTGAGGGCAGGAATTTCAGGGCATGAGATTCAGGGCATGAGTTTCAGGGCATGAGATTCAGGGCAGGAATTTCAGGGCATGTAATTCAGGGCTTGAGTTTCAGGGCATGAGGTTCAGGGCATGAGTTTCAGTGCATGAGATTCAGGGCATCATTTTCAGGGCAGGAGTTTCAGTGCAAGAGTTTCACGGCATGAGATTCAGGGCATAAGTTTCAGGACATGAGTTTCAGGGAATGAGATTCAGGACATGAGTTTCAGGGCATGAGTTTCAGTGTTGGAACTTGAGGGCATGAGATTCAGGGCATGAGTTTCAGGGCATGAGATTCAGGACATGAGTTTCTGGGCAGTTGATTCAGGGCAGGAGTTTTAGGGCATGTGATTCAGGGCATGAGTTTCAGTGCATGAGTTTCAGGGCAGGAGTTTCAGGGTATGAGATTTAGGGCATGAGTTTCAGTGCATGAGATTCAGGGCTTGAGTTTCAGGGCATGAGGTTCAGGGCATGAGTTTCAGTGCATGAGATTCAGGGCATCAGTTTCAGAGCATGAGTTTGAGTGCAAGAGTTTCAGGGCATGAGATTCAGGGCATGAGTTTCAGGGCATGAGATTCAGGGCAGGTATTTCAGGGCATGCAATTCAGGGCATGAGTTTCTCGGCAGATGATTCAGGGCAGGAGTTTCAGGGTATGTGATTTAGGGCATGAGTTTCAGGGCATGAGATTCAGGGCTTGAGTTTCAGAGCATGAGTTTGAGTGCAAGAGTTTCACGGCATGAGATTCAGGGCATGAGTTTCAGGACATGAGTTTCAGGGAATGAGATTCAGCACATGAGTTTCAGGGCATGGGTTTCAGGTCTGTGTTTTCAGGGCTTGAGATTCAGGGCTGCAGTTTCAGGGCAGGAGTTTCATGCCAGGAGTTTCGGGGCATGAGATTCAGGGCATGAGTTTCAGGGTTGGAATTTCAGGGCATGGGATTCAGGGCATGAGTTTTAGGGCAGGTGTTTCAATGCAGGAGTTTCAGGGCATGAGATTCAGGGCATGAGTTTCAGTGCAGGTGATTCAGGGCAGGAGTTTCAGGACAGGAGTTTCACAGCAGGAGTTTCAGAGCATGAGATTCAGGGCATGAGATTCAGAGCATGAGTTTCAGTGCAGGAGATTCAGGGCAGGAATTTCAGTGCAGGAGTTTCATAGCATGAGATTCAGGGCATGAGTTACAGGGCATGAGTTTCAGTGCAGGAGTTTCAGGGCATGAGATTCAGGGCATGAGATTCAGGGCATGAGATTCAGGACAGGAGTTTCAAGGCATGAGATTCAGGGCCTGAGTTTCAGTGCATGAGTTTGAGGGCAGGAATTTCAGGGCATGAGATTCAGGGCATGAGTTTCAGGGCATGAGATTCAGGGCATGATTTTCAGGGCAGGAGTTTCAGTGCAAGAGTTTCTCGGCATGTGATTCAGGGCATAAGTTTCAGGACATGAGTTTCAGGGAATGAGATTCAGGACATGAGTTTCAGGGCATGAGTTTCAGTGCAGGAACTTGAGGGCATGAGATTCAGGGCATGAGTTTCAGGACAGGAGATTCAGGGCATGAGTTTCAGGGCATGAGTTTCAGTGCAGGAGATTCAGGGCAGGAATTTCAGTGCAGGAGTTTCATAGCATGAGATTCAGGGCATGAGTTACAGGGCATGAGTTTCAGTGCAGGAGTTTCAGGGCATGAGATTCAGGGCATGAGATTCAGGGCATGAGATTCAGGACAGGAGTTTCAAGGCATGAGATTCAGGGCCTGAGTTTCAGTGCATGAGTTTGAGGGCAGGAATTTCAGGGCATGAGATTCAGGGCATGAGTTTCAGGGCATGAGATTCAGGGCATGATTTTCAGGGCAGGAGTTTCAGTGCAAGAGTTTCTCGGCATGTGATTCAGGGCATAAGTTTCAGGACATGAGTTTCAGGGAATGAGATTCAGGACATGAGTTTCAGGGCATGAGTTTCAGTGCAGGAACTTGAGGGCATGAGATTCAGGGCATGAGTTTCAGGACAGGAGATTCAGGGCATGAGTTTCAGGGCATGAGTTTCAGGGCAGGAGTTTCAGGGCATGTCATTCAGGGCGTGAGTTTCAGGATATGAGATTCATGGCAAGAGTTTCTGTGCAGGAGTTTCAGGGCATGAGATTCAGGGCATGAGTTTCAGGGCATGAGATTCAGTACAGGAGTTTCAAGGCATGAGATTCAGGGCATGAGTTTCAGTGCATGAGTTTTAGGGCAGGTGTTCCAAGGCATGAGATTCAGGGCATGAGTTTCAGTGCATGACTTTGATGGCAGGAGTTTCAGGGCATGAGATTCAGGGCATGAGTTTCAGGGCATGAGATTCAGGGCAGGTATTTCAGGGCATGTAATTCAGGGCATGAGTTTCTGGGCAGATGATTCAGGGCAGGAGTTTCAGGGTATGTGATTTAGGGCATGAGTTTCAGGGCATGAGATTCAGGGCTTGAGTTTCAGGGCATGAGGTTCAGGGCATGAGTTTCAGGGCATGAGATTCAGGGCATGAGTTTCAGTGCAGGAGTTTCAGTGCAAGAGTTTCACGGCATGTGATTCAGGGCATAAGTTTCAGGACATGAGTTTCAGGGAATGAGATTCAGGACATGAGTTTCAGGGCATGAGTTTCAGTGCAGGAACTTGAGGGCATGAGAATCAGGGCATGAGTTTCAGGACAGGAGATTCAGGGCATGAGTTTCAGGGCATGAGTTTCAGGGCAGGAGTTTCTGGGCATGTAATTCAGGGCGTGAGTTCCAGGATATGAGACTCATGGCAAGAGTTTCAGAGCAGGAATTTCAGGGCATGAGATTCAGGGCATGAGTTTCAGGGCATGAGATTCAGTACAGGAGTTTCAAGGCATGAGATTCAGGGCATGAGTTTCAGTGCATGAGTTTGAGGGCAGGAGTTCCAAGGCATGAGATTCAGGGCATGAGTTTCAGTGCATGAGTTTGATGGCAGGAGTTTCAGGGCATGAGATTCAGGGCATGAGTTTCAGGGCATGAGATTCAGGGCAGGTATTTCAGGGCATGTAATTCAGGGCATGAGTTTCTGGGCAGATGATCCAGGGCAGGAGTTTCAGGGTATGTGATTTAGGGCATGAGTTTCAGGGCATGAGATTCAGGGCTTGAGTTTCAGGGCATGAGGTTCAGGGCATGAGTTTCAGGGCATGAGATTCAGGGCATGAGTTTCAGTGCAGGAACTTTAGGGCATGAGATTCAGTGCACGAGTTTCAGAGCATGAGATTCAGGGCATGAGATTCAGGGCATGATTTTCAGGGCAGGAGATGTAGGGCAGGTGTTTCAGTGCAGGAGTTTCAGGGCATGAGATTCAGGGCATGAGATTCAGGGCATGAGTTTCAGGGCATGAGTTTCAGGGCAGGATTTTCAGGGCATGTGATTCAGGGCGTGAGTTTCAGGATATGAGATTCATGGCATGAGTTTCAGTGCAGGAGTTTCAGGGCATGAGATTCAGGGCATGAGTTTCAGTGCATGAGTTTGAGGGCAGGAATTTCAGGGCATGAGATTCAGGGCATGAGTTTCAGGGGATGAGATTCAGGGCAGGTATTTCAGGGCATGTAATTCAGGGCATGAGTTTGTGGGAAGATGATTCAGGGCAGGAGTTTTAGGGCATGTGATTCAGGGCAAGAGTTTCAGTGCATGAGTTTCAGGGCAGGACTTTCAGGTTATGTGATTTAGGACATGAGTTTCAGGGCATGAGATTCAGGGCTTGAGTGTCAGTGCATGAGGTTCAGGGCATGAGTTTCAGTGCAGGAACTTGAGGGCATGAGATTGAGTGCACGAGTTTCAGAGCATGAGATTCAGGGCATGAGATTCAGGGCATGATTTTCAGGGCAGGAGATTCAGGGCAGGTGTTTCAGTGCTGGAGTTTCAGGGCATGAGATTCAGGGCATGAGATTCAGGGCATGAGTTTCAGGACAGGAGATTCAGGGCATGAGTTTCAGGGCATGAGTTTCAGGGCATGTGTTTCAGGCAAGGAGTTTCAGGGCATGTGATTCAGGGCAGGTATTTCAGGGCATGTAATTCAGGGCATGAGTTTCTGGGCAGTTGATTCAGGGCAGGAGTTTTAGGGCATGTGATTCAGGGCATGAGTTTCAGTGCATGAGTTTCAGGGCAGGAGTTTCAGGGTATGAGATTTAGGGCATGAGTTTCAGTGCATGAGATTCAGGGCTTGAGTTTCAGGACATGAGTTTCAGGGCATGGGTTTCAGGTCTGTGGTTTCAGGGCTTGAGATTCAGGGCTGCAGTTTCAGGGCAGGAGTTTCATGCCAGGAGTTTCAGGGCATGAGATTCAGGGCATGAGTTTCAGGGCAGGAATTTCAGGGCATGGGATTCAGGGCATGAGTTTTAGGGCAGGTGTTTCAATGCAGGAGTTTCAGGGCATGAGATTCAGGGCATGAGTTTCAGGGCAGGTGATTCAGGGCAGGAGTTTCAGGATATGGGATTCAGGGCATGTGTTTCAAGGCAGGAGATTCAGGACAGGAATTTCACAGCAGGAGTTTCAGAGCATGAGATTCAGGGCATGAGTTTCAGGGCAGGAGTTACAGTGAAGGAGTTGCAGTGCAGGAGTTTCATAGCATGAGTTTCAGAGCATGAGATTCAGGGTATGAGTTTCAGGGCATGAGATTCAGGACAGGTGTTTCAAGGCATGAGATTCAGTGCATGAGTTTCAGTGCATGAGTTTCAGTGCATGAGTTTGAGGGCAGGAGTTTCAGGGCATCAGATTCAGGGCATGAGTTTCAGGGCATGAGTTTCAGGGCATGAGATTCAGGACAGGAGTTTCATGGCAGGAGTTTCAGGGCATGAGATTCAGGGCAAGTTTTTCAGGGCAGGAGTTTCAGTGCAGGAGTTTCAGGGCATGAGATTCAGGGTATGAGTTTCAGGGCAGGAAATTCATGGCATGAGATTCAGGGCATGAGTTTTAGGGAAGGAGTTTCAGTGCAGGAGTTTCAGGGCATGAGATTCATGGCATGAGTTTCAGGGCAGGAATTTCAGGGCATGACATTCAGGGCATGTGTTTCAGTGCAGGAGTTTCAGAGCCTGAGATTCAGAGCATGAGATTCAGGGTATGAGTTTCAGGGCAGGAGATTCAGGACAGGAGATTCAGGACAGGAGTTTCAGGACAGGAGCTTTAGGGCATGAGTTTCAGGTCATGAGTTTCAGGGCAGGAGTTTCAGGGCATGTAATTCAGGGCGTGAGTTTCAGGATATGAGATTCATGGCATGAGTTTCAGTGCAGGAGTTTCAGGGCATGAGATTCAGGGCATGAAATTCAGGGCATGAGATTCAGTGCATGAGTTTTAGGGAAGGTGTTTCAGTGCATGAGTTTCAGGGCATGAGATTCAGGGAATGAGTTTCAGGGCAGGAGATTCAGGGCAGGAGATTCAGGGCAGGAGTTTCAGGGCAGGAGATTCGGGGCATGAGCTTCAGTGCATGAGATTCAGGGCATCAGTTTCAGAGCATGAGTTTGAGTGCAAGTGTTTCACGGCATGAGATTCAGGGCATGAGTTTCAGGACATGAGTTTCAGGGAATGAGATTCAGCACATGAGTTTCAGGGCATGGGTTTCAGGTCTCTGGTTTCAGGGCTTGAGATTCAGGGCTGCAGTTTCAGGGCAGGAGTTTCATGCCAGGAGTTTCGGGGCATGAGATTCAGGGCATGAGTTTCAGGGTTGGAATTTCAGGGCATGGGATTCAGGGCATGAGTTTTAGGGCAGGTGTTTCAATGCAGGAGTTTCAGGGCATGAGATTCAGGGCATGAGTTTCAGGGCAGGTGATTCAGGGCAGGAGTTTCAGGACAGGAGTTTCACAGCAGGAGTTTCAGAGCATGAGGTTCAGGGCATGAGTTTCAGTGCATGAGATTCAGGGCATGATTTTCAGGGCAGGAGTTTCAGTGCAAGAGTTTCTCGGCATGTGATTCAGGGCATAAGTTTCAGGACATGAGTTTCAGGGAATGAGATTCAGGACATGAGTTTCAGGGCATGAGTTTCAGTGCAGGAACTTGAGGGCATGAGATTCAGGGCATGAGTTTCAGGACAGGAGATTCAGGGCATGAGTTTCAGGGCATGAGTTTCAGGGCAGGAGTTTCAGGGCATGTCATTCAGGGCGTGAGTTTCAGGATATGAGATTCATGGCAAGAGTTTCTGTGCAGGAGTTTCAGGGCATGAGATTCAGGGCATGAGTTTCAGGGCATGAGATTCAGTACAGGAGTTTCAAGGCATGAGATTCAGGGCATGAGTTTCAGTGCATGAGTTTGATGGCAGGAGTTTCAGGGCATGAGATTCAGGGCATGAGTTTCAGGGGATGAGATTCAGGGCAGGTATTTCAGGGCATGTAATTCAGGGCATGAGTTTCTGGGCAGATGATTCAGGGCAGGAGTTTTAGGGCATGTGATTCAGGGCAAGAGTTTCAGTGCATGAGTTTCAGGGCAGGACTTTCAGGTTATGTGATTTAGGACATGAGTTTCAGGGCATGAGATTCAGGGCTTGAGTGTCAGTGCATGAGGTTCAGGGCATGAGTTTCAGTGCAGGAACTTGAGGGCATGAGATTGAGTGCACGAGTTTCAGAGCATGAGATTCAGGGCATGAGATTCAGGGCATGATTTTCAGGGCAGGAGATTCAGGGCAGGTGTTTCAGTGCTGGAGTTTCAGGGCATGAGATTCAGGGCATGAGATTCAGGGCATGAGTTTCAGGACAGGAGATTCAGGGCATGAGTTTCAGGGCATGAGTTTCAGGGCATGTGTTTCAGGCAAGGAGTTTCAGGGCATGTGATTCAGGGCAGGTATTTCAGGGCATGTAATTCAGGGCATGAGTTTCTGGGCAGTTGATTCAGGGCAGGAGTTTTAGGGCATGTGATTCAGGGCATGAGTTTCAGTGCATGAGTTTCAGGGCAGGAGTTTCAGGGTATGAGATTTAGGGCATGAGTTTCAGTGCATGAGATTCAGGGCTTGAGTTTCAGGACATGAGTTTCAGGGCATGGGTTTCAGGTCTGTGGTTTCAGGGCTTGAGATTCAGGGCTGCAGTTTCAGGGCAGGAGTTTCATGCCAGGAGTTTCAGGGCATGAGATTCAGGGCATGAGTTTCAGGGCAGGAATTTCAGGGCATGGGATTCAGGGCATGAGTTTTAGGGCAGGTGTTTCAATGCAGGAGTTTCAGGGCATGAGATTCAGGGCATGAGTTTCAGGGCAGGTGATTCAGGGCAGGAGTTTCAGGATATGGGATTCAGGGCATGTGTTTCAAGGCAGGAGATTCAGGACAGGAATTTCACAGCAGGAGTTTCAGAGCATGAGATTCAGGGCATGAGTTTCAGGGCAGGAGTTACAGTGAAGGAGTTGCAGTGCAGGAGTTTCATAGCATGAGTTTCAGAGCATGAGATTCAGGGTATGAGTTTCAGGGCATGAGATTCAGGACAGGTGTTTCAAGGCATGAGATTCAGTGCATGAGTTTCAGTGCATGAGTTTCAGTGCATGAGTTTGAGGGCAGGAGTTTCAGGGCATCAGATTCAGGGCATGAGTTTCAGGGCATGAGTTTCAGGGCATGAGATTCAGGACAGGAGTTTCATGGCAGGAGTTTCAGGGCATGAGATTCAGGGCAAGTTTTTCAGGGCAGGAGTTTCAGTGCAGGAGTTTCAGGGCATGAGATTCAGGGTATGAGTTTCAGGGCAGGAAATTCATGGCATGAGATTCAGGGCATGAGTTTTAGGGAAGGAGTTTCAGTGCAGGAGTTTCAGGGCATGAGATTCATGGCATGAGTTTCAGGGCAGGAATTTCAGGGCATGACATTCAGGGCATGTGTTTCAGTGCAGGAGTTTCAGAGCCTGAGATTCAGAGCATGAGATTCAGGGTATGAGTTTCAGGGCAGGAGATTCAGGACAGGAGATTCAGGACAGGAGTTTCAGGACAGGAGCTTTAGGGCATGAGTTTCAGGTCATGAGTTTCAGGGCAGGAGTTTCAGGGCATGTAATTCAGGGCGTGAGTTTCAGGATATGAGATTCATGGCATGAGTTTCAGTGCAGGAGTTTCAGGGCATGAGATTCAGGGCATGAAATTCAGGGCATGAGATTCAGTGCATGAGTTTTAGGGAAGGTGTTTCAGTGCATGAGTTTCAGGGCATGAGATTCAGGGAATGAGTTTCAGGGCAGGAGATTCAGGGCAGGAGATTCAGGGCAGGAGTTTCAGGGCAGGAGATTCGGGGCATGAGCTTCAGTGCATGAGATTCAGGGCATCAGTTTCAGAGCATGAGTTTGAGTGCAAGTGTTTCACGGCATGAGATTCAGGGCATGAGTTTCAGGACATGAGTTTCAGGGAATGAGATTCAGCACATGAGTTTCAGGGCATGGGTTTCAGGTCTCTGGTTTCAGGGCTTGAGATTCAGGGCTGCAGTTTCAGGGCAGGAGTTTCATGCCAGGAGTTTCGGGGCATGAGATTCAGGGCATGAGTTTCAGGGTTGGAATTTCAGGGCATGGGATTCAGGGCATGAGTTTTAGGGCAGGTGTTTCAATGCAGGAGTTTCAGGGCATGAGATTCAGGGCATGAGTTTCAGGGCAGGTGATTCAGGGCAGGAGTTTCAGGACAGGAGTTTCACAGCAGGAGTTTCAGAGCATGAGGTTCAGGGCATGAGTTTCAGTGCATGAGATTCAGGGCATGATTTTCAGGGCAGGAGTTTCAGTGCAAGAGTTTCTCGGCATGTGATTCAGGGCATAAGTTTCAGGACATGAGTTTCAGGGAATGAGATTCAGGACATGAGTTTCAGGGCATGAGTTTCAGTGCAGGAACTTGAGGGCATGAGATTCAGGGCATGAGTTTCAGGACAGGAGATTCAGGGCATGAGTTTCAGGGCATGAGTTTCAGGGCAGGAGTTTCAGGGCATGTCATTCAGGGCGTGAGTTTCAGGATATGAGATTCATGGCAAGAGTTTCTGTGCAGGAGTTTCAGGGCATGAGATTCAGGGCATGAGTTTCAGGGCATGAGATTCAGTACAGGAGTTTCAAGGCATGAGATTCAGGGCATGAGTTTCAGTGCATGAGTTTGATGGCAGGAGTTTCAGGGCATGAGATTCAGGGCATGAGTTTCAGGGCATGAGATTCAGGGCAGGTATTTCAGGGCATGTAATTCAGGGCATGAGTTTCTGGGCAGATGATTCAGGGCAGGAGTTTCAGGGTATGTGATTTAGGGCATGAGTTTCAGGGCATGAGATTCAGGGCTTGAGTTTCAGGGCATGAGGTTCAGGGCATGAGTTTCAGGGCATGAGATTCAGGGCATGAGTTTCAGTGCAGGAGTTTCAGTGCAAGAGTTTCACGGCATGTGATTCAGGGCATAAGTTTCAGGACATGAGTTTCAGGGAATGAGATTCAGGACATGAGTTTCAGGGCATGAGTTTCAGTGCAGGAACTTGAGGGCATGAGATTCAGGGCATGAGTTTCAGGACAGGAGATTCAGGGCATGAGTTTCAGGGCATGAGTTTCAGGGCAGGAGTTTCTGGGCATGTAATTCAGGGCGTGAGTTTCAGGATATGAGATTCATGGCAAGAGTTTCAGAGCAGGAATTTCAGGGCATGAGATTCAGGGCATGAGTTTCAGGGCATGAGATTCAGTACAGGAGTTTCAAGGCATGAGATTCAGGGCATGAGTTTCAGTGCATGAGTTTGAGGGCAGGAGTTCCAAGGCATGAGATTCAGGGCATGAGTTTCAGTGCATGAGTTTGATGGCAGGAGTTTCAGGGCATGAGATTCAGGGCATGAGTTTCAGGGCATGAGATTCAGGGCAGGTATTTCAGGGCATGTAATTCAGGGCATGAGTTTCTGGGCAGATGATCCAGGGCAGGAGTTTCAGGGTATGTGATTTAGGGAATGAGTTTCAGGGCATGAGATTCAGGGCTTGAGTTTCAGGGCATGAGGTTCAGGGCATGAGTTTCAGGGCATGAGATTCAGGGCATGAGTTTCAGTGCAGGAACTTTAGGGCATGAGATTCAGTGCACGAGTTTCAGAGCATGAGATTCAGGGCATGAGATTCAGGGCATGATTTTCAGGGCAGGAGATGTAGGGCAGGTGTTTCAGTGCAGGAGTTTCAGGGCATGAGATTCAGGGCATGAGATTCAGGGCATGAGTTTCAGGGCATGAGTTTCAGGGCAGGATTTTCAGGGCAAGTGATTCAGGGCGTGAGTTTCAGGATATGAGATTCATGGCATGAGTTTCAGTGCAGGAGTTTCAGGGCATGAGATTCAGGGCATGAGTTTCAGTGCATGAGTTTGAGGGCAGGAATTTCAGGGCATGAGATTCAGGGCATGAGTTTCAGGGGATGAGATTCAGGGCAGGTATTTCAGGGCATGTAATTCAGGGCATGAGTTTGTGGGAAGATGATTCAGGGCAGGAGTTTCAGGGCATGTAATTCAGGGCATGAGTTTGTGGGAAGATGATTCAGGGCAGGAGTTTTAGGGCATGTGATTCAGGGCAAGAGTTTCAGGGCATGAGATTCAGGGCATGATTTTCAGGGCAGGAGATTCAGGGCAGGTGTTTCAGTGCTGGAGTTTCAGGGCATGAGATTCAGGGCATGAGATTCAGGGCATGAGTTTCAGGACAGGAGATTCAGGGCATGAGTTTCAGGGCATGAGTTTCAGGGCATGTGTTTCAGGCAAGGAGTTTCAGGGCTGTGATTCAGGGCAGGTATTTCAGGGCATGTAATTCAGGGCATGAGTTTCTGGGCAGTTGATTCAGGGCAGGAGTTTTAGGGCATGTGATTCAGGGCATGAGTTTCAGTGCATGAGTTTCAGGGCAGGAGTTTCAGGGTATGAGATTTAGGGCATGAGTTTCAGTGCATGAGATTCAGGGCTTGAGTTTCAGGACATGAGTTTCAGGGCATGGGTTTCAGGTCTGTGGTTTCAGGGCTTGAGATTCAGGGCTGCAGTTTCAGGGCAGGAGTTTCATGCCAGGAGTTTCAGGGCATGAGATTCAGGGCATGAGTTTCAGGGCAGGAATTTCAGGGCATGGGATTCAGGGCATGAGTTTTAGGGCAGGTGTTTCAATGCAGGAGTTTCAGGGCATGAGATTCAGGGCATGAGTTTCAGGGCAGGTGATTCAGGGCAGGAGTTTCAGGATATGGGATTCAGGGCATGTGTTTCAAGGCAGGAGATTCAGGACAGGAGTTTCACAGCAGGAGTTTCAGAGCATGAGATTCAGGGCATGAGTTTCAGGGCAGGAGTTACAGTGAAGGAGTTGCAGTGCAGGAGTTTCATAGCATGAGTTTCAGAGCATGAGATTCAGGGTATGAGTTTCAGGGCATGAGATTCAGGACAGGTGATTCAAGGCATGAGATTCAGTGCATGAGTTTCAGTGCATGAGTTTGAGGGCAGGAGTTTCAGGGCATCAGATTCAGGGCATGAGTTTCAGGGCATGAGTTTCAGGGCATGAGATTCAGGACAGGAGTTTCATGGCAGGAGTTTCAGGGCATGAGATTCAGGGCAAGTTTTTCAGGGCAGGAGTTTCAGTGCAGGAGTTTCAGGGCATGAGATTCAGGGTATGAGTTTCAGGGCAGGAAATTCATGGCATGAGATTCAGGGCATGAGTTTTAGGGAAGGAGTTTCAGTGCAGGAGTTTCAGGGCATGAGATTCATGGCATGAGTTTCAGGGCAGGAATTTCAGGGCATGACATTCAGGGCATGTGTTTCAGTGCAGGAGTTTCAGAGCCTGAGATTCAGAGCATGAGATTCAGGGTATGAGTTTCAGGGCAGGAGATTCAGGACAGGAGATTCAGGACAGGAGTTTCAGGACAGGAGCTTTAGGGCATGAGTTTCAGGTCATGAGTTTCAGGGCAGGAGTTTCAGGGCATGTAATTCAGGGCGTGAGTTTCAGGATATGAGATTCATGGCATGAGTTTCAGTGCAGGAGTTTCAGGGCATGAGATTCAGGGCATGAAATTCAGGGCATGAGATTCAGTGCATGAGTTTTAGGGAAGGTGTTTCAGTGCATGAGTTTCAGGGCATGAGATTCAGGGAATGAGTTTCAGGGCAGGAGATTCAGGGCAGGAGATTCAGGGCAGGAGTTTCAGGGCAGGAGATTCGGGGCATGAGCTTCAGTGCATGAGATTCAGGGCATCAGTTTCAGAGCATGAGTTTGAGTGCAAGTGTTTCACGGCATGAGATTCAGGGCATGAGTTTCAGGACATGAGTTTCAGGGAATGAGATTCAGCACATGAGTTTCAGGGCATGGGTTTCAGGTCTCTGGTTTCAGGGCTTGAGATTCAGGGCTGCAGTTTCAGGGCAGGAGTTTCATGCCAGGAGTTTCGGGGCATGAGATTCAGGGCATGAGTTTCAGGGTTGGAATTTCAGGGCATGGGATTCAGGGCATGAGTTTTAGGGCAGGTGTTTCAATGCAGGAGTTTCAGGGCATGAGATTCAGGGCATGAGTTTCAGGGCAGGTGATTCAGGGCAGGAGTTTCAGGACAGGAGTTTCACAGCAGGAGTTTCAGAGCATGAGGTTCAGGGCATGAGTTTCAGTGCATGAGATTCAGGGCATGATTTTCAGGGCAGGAGTTTCAGTGCAAGAGTTTCTCGGCATGTGATTCAGGGCATAAGTTTCAGGACATGAGTTTCAGGGAATGAGATTCAGGACATGAGTTTCAGGGCATGAGTTTCAGTGCAGGAACTTGAGGGCATGAGATTCAGGGCATGAGTTTCAGGACAGGAGATTCAGGGCATGAGTTTCAGGGCATGAGTTTCAGGGCAGGAGTTTCAGGGCATGTCATTCAGGGCGTGAGTTTCAGGATATGAGATTCATGGCAAGAGTTTCTGTGCAGGAGTTTCAGGGCATGAGATTCAGGGCATGAGTTTCAGGGCATGAGATTCAGTACAGGAGTTTCAAGGCATGAGATTCAGGGCATGAGTTTCAGTGCATGAGTTTGATGGCAGGAGTTTCAGGGCATGAGATTCAGGGCATGAGTTTCAGGGCATGAGATTCAGGGCAGGTATTTCAGGGCATGTAATTCAGGGCATGAGTTTCTGGGCAGATGATTCAGGGCAGGAGTTTCAGGGTATGTGATTTAGGGCATGAGTTTCAGGGCATGAGATTCAGGGCTTGAGTTTCAGGGCATGAGGTTCAGGGCATGAGTTTCAGGGCATGAGATTCAGGGCATGAGTTTCAGTGCAGGAGTTTCAGTGCAAGAGTTTCACGGCATGTGATTCAGGGCATAAGTTTCAGGACATGAGTTTCAGGGAATGAGATTCAGGACATGAGTTTCAGGGCATGAGTTTCAGTGCAGGAACTTGAGGGCATGAGATTCAGGGCATGAGTTTCAGGACAGGAGATTCAGAGCATGAGTTTCAGGGCATGAGTTTCAGGGCAGGAGTTTCTGGGCATGTAATTCAGGGCGTGAGTTTCAGGATATGAGATTCATGGCAAGAGTTTCAGAGCAGGAATTTCAGGGCATGAGATTCAGGGCATGAGTTTCAGGGCATGAGATTCAGTACAGGAGTTTCAAGGCATGAGATTCAGGGCATGAGTTTCAGTGCATGAGTTTGAGGGCAGGAGTTCCAAGGCATGAGATTCAGGGCATGAGTTTCAGTGCATGAGTTTGATGGCAGGAGTTTCAGGGCATGAGATTCAGGGCATGAGTTTCAGGGCATGAGATTCAGGGCAGGTATTTCAGGGCATGTAATTCAGGGCATGAGTTTCTGGGCAGATGATCCAGGGCAGGAGTTTCAGGGTATGTGATTTAGGGAATGAGTTTCAGGGCATGAGATTCAGGGCTTGAGTTTCAGGGCATGAGGTTCAGGGCATGAGTTTCAGGGCATGAGATTCAGGGCATGAGTTTCAGTGCAGGAACTTTAGGGCATGAGATTCAGTGCACGAGTTTCAGAGCATGAGATTCAGGGCATGAGATTCAGGGCATGATTTTCAGGGCAGGAGATGTAGGGCAGGTGTTTCAGTGCAGGAGTTTCAGGGCATGAGATTCAGGGCATGAGATTCAGGGCATGAGTTTCAGGGTATGAGTTTCAGGGCATGAGATTCAGGACAGGTGATTCAAGGCATGAGATTCAGTGCATGAGTTTCAGTGCATGAGTTTGAGGGCAGGAGTTTCAGGGCATCAGATTCAGGGCATGAGTTTCAGGGCATGAGTTTCAGGGCATGAGATTCAGGACAGGAGTTTCATGGCAGGAGTTTCAGGGCATGAGATTCAGGGCAAGTTTTTCAGGGCAGGAGTTTCAGTGCAGGAGTTTCAGGGCATGAGATTCAGGGTATGAGTTTCAGGGCAGGAAATTCATGGCATGAGATTCAGGGCATGAGTTTTAGGGAAGGAGTTTCAGTGCAGGAGTTTCAGGGCATGAGATTCATGGCATGAGTTTCAGGGCAGGAATTTCAGGGCATGACATTCAGGGCATGTGTTTCAGTGCAGGAGTTTCAGAGCCTGAGATTCAGAGCATGAGATTCAGGGTATGAGTTTCAGGGCAGGAGATTCAGGACAGGAGATTCAGGACAGGAGTTTCAGGACAGGAGCTTTAGGGCATGAGTTTCAGGTCATGAGTTTCAGGGCAGGAGTTTCAGGGCATGTAATTCAGGGCGTGAGTTTCAGGATATGAGATTCATGGCATGAGTTTCAGTGCAGGAGTTTCAGGGCATGAGATTCAGGGCATGAAATTCAGGGCATGAGATTCAGTGCATGAGTTTTAGGGAAGGTGTTTCAGTGCATGAGTTTCAGGGCATGAGATTCAGGGAATGAGTTTCAGGGCAGGAGATTCAGGGCAGGAGATTCAGGGCAGGAGTTTCAGGGCAGGAGATTCGGGGCATGAGCTTCAGTGCATGAGATTCAGGGCATCAGTTTCAGAGCATGAGTTTGAGTGCAAGTGTTTCACGGCATGAGATTCAGGGCATGAGTTTCAGGACATGAGTTTCAGGGAATGAGATTCAGCACATGAGTTTCAGGGCATGGGTTTCAGGTCTCTGGTTTCAGGGCTTGAGATTCAGGGCTGCAGTTTCAGGGCAGGAGTTTCATGCCAGGAGTTTCGGGGCATGAGATTCAGGGCATGAGTTTCAGGGTTGGAATTTCAGGCATGGGATTCAGGGCATGAGTTTTAGGGCAGGTGTTTCAATGCAGGAGTTTCAGGGCATGAGATTCAGGGCATGAGTTTCAGGGCAGGTGATTCAGGGCAGGAGTTTCAGGACAGGAGTTTCACAGCAGGAGTTTCAGAGCATGAGGTTCAGGGCATGAGTTTCAGTGCATGAGATTCAGGGCATGATTTTCAGGGCAGGAGTTTCAGTGCAAGAGTTTCTCGGCATGTGATTCAGGGCATAAGTTTCAGGACATGAGTTTCAGGGAATGAGATTCAGGACATGAGTTTCAGGGCATGAGTTTCAGTGCAGGAACTTGAGGGCATGAGATTCAGGGCATGAGTTTCAGGACAGGAGATTCAGGGCATGAGTTTCAGGGCATGAGTTTCAGGGCAGGAGTTTCAGGGCATGTCATTCAGGGCGTGAGTTTCAGGATATGAGATTCATGGCAAGAGTTTCTGTGCAGGAGTTTCAGGGCATGAGATTCAGGGCATGAGTTTCAGGGCATGAGATTCAGTACAGGAGTTTCAAGGCATGAGATTCAGGGCATGAGTTTCAGTGCATGAGTTTGATGGCAGGAGTTTCAGGGCATGAGATTCAGGGCATGAGTTTCAGGGCATGAGATTCAGGGCAGGTATTTCAGGGCATGTAATTCAGGGCATGAGTTTCTGGGCAGATGATTCAGGGCAGGAGTTTCAGGGTATGTGATTTAGGGCATGAGTTTCAGGGCATGAGATTCAGGGCTTGAGTTTCAGGGCATGAGGTTCAGGGCATGAGTTTCAGGGCATGAGATTCAGGGCATGAGTTTCAGTGCAGGAGTTTCAGTGCAAGAGTTTCACGGCATGTGATTCAGGGCATAAGTTTCAGGACATGAGTTTCAGGGAATGAGATTCAGGACATGAGTTTCAGGGCATGAGTTTCAGTGCAGGAACTTGAGGGCATGAGATTCAGGGCATGAGTTTCAGGACAGGAGATTCAGAGCATGAGTTTCAGGGCATGAGTTTCAGGGCAGGAGTTTCTGGGCATGTAATTCAGGGCGTGAGTTTCAGGATATGAGATTCATGGCAAGAGTTTCAGAGCAGGAATTTCAGGGCATGAGATTCAGGGCATGAGTTTCAGGGCATGAGATTCAGTACAGGAGTTTCAAGGCATGAGATTCAGGGCATGAGTTTCAGTGCATGAGTTTGAGGGCAGGAGTTCCAAGGCATGAGATTCAGGGCATGAGTTTCAGTGCATGAGTTTGATGGCAGGAGTTTCAGGGCATGAGATTCAGGGCATGAGTTTCAGGGCATGAGATTCAGGGCAGGTATTTCAGGGCATGTAATTCAGGGCATGAGTTTCTGGGCAGATGATCCAGGGCAGGAGTTTCAGGGTATGTGATTTAGGGAATGAGTTTCAGGGCATGAGATTCAGGGCTTGAGTTTCAGGGCATGAGGTTCAGGGCATGAGTTTCAGGGCATGAGATTCAGGGCATGAGTTTCAGTGCAGGAACTTTAGGGCATGAGATTCAGTGCACGAGTTTCAGAGCATGAGATTCAGGGCATGAGATTCAGGGCATGATTTTCAGGGCAGGAGATGTAGGGCAGGTGTTTCAGTGCAGGAGTTTCAGGGCATGAGATTCAGGGCATGAGATTCAGGGCATGAGTTTCAGGGCATGAGTTTCAGGGCAGGATTTTCAGGGCATGTGATTCAGGGCGTGAGTTTCAGGATATGAGATTCATGGCATGAGTTTCAGTGCAGGAGGTTCAGGGCATGAGATTCAGGGCATGAGTTTCAGTGCATGAGTTTGAGGGCAGGAATTTCAGGGCATGAGATTCAGGGCATGAGTTTCAGGGGATGAGATTCAGGGCAGGTATTTCAGGCCATGTAATTCAGGGCATGAGTTTGTGGGAAGATGATTCAGGGCAGGAGTTTTAGGGCATGTGATTCAGGGCAAGAGTTTCAGTGCATGAGTTTCAGGGCAGGACTTTCAGGTTATGTGATTTAGCACATGAGTTTCAGGGCATGAGATTCAGGGCTTGAGTGTCAGTGCATGAGGTTCAGGGCATGAGTTTCAGTGCAGGAACTTGAGGGCATGAGATTGAGTGCACGAGTTTCAGAGCATGAGATTCAGGGCATGAGATTCAGGGCATGATTTTCAGGGCATGAGATTCAGGGCATGAGTTTCAGGACAGGAGATTCAGGGCATGAGTTTCAGGGCATGAGTTTCAGGGCATGTGTTTCAGGCAAGGAGTTTCAGGGCATGTGATTCAGGGCAGGTATTTCAGGGCATGTAATTCAGGGCATGAGTTTCTGGGCAGTTGATTCAGAGCAGGAGTTTTAGGGCATGTGATTCAGGGCATGAGTTTCAGTGCATGAGTTTCAGGGCAGGAGTTTCAGGGTATGAGATTTAGGGCATGAGTTTCAGTGCATGAGATTCTGGGCTTGAGTTTCAGGACATGAGTTTCAGGGCATGGGTTTCAGGTCTGTGGTTTCAGGGCTTGAGATTCAGGGCTGCAGTTTCAGGGCAGGAGTTTCATGCCAGGAGTTTCAGGGCATGAGATTCAGGGCATGAGTTTCAGGGCAGGAATTTCAGGGCATGGGATTCAGGGCATGAGTTTTAGGGCAGGTGTTTCAATGCAGGAGTTTCAGGGCATGAGATTCAGGGCATGAGTTTCAGGGCAGGTGATTCAGGGCAGGAGTTTCAGGATATGGGATTCAGGGCATGTGTTTCAAGGCAGGAGATTCAGGACAGGAGTTTCACAGCAGGAGTTTCAGAGCATGAGATTCAGGGCATGAGTTTCAGGGCAGGAGTTACAGTGAAGGAGTTGCAGTGCAGGAGTTTCATAGCATGAGTTTCAGAGCATGAGATTCAGGGTATGAGTTTCAGGGCATGAGATTCAGGACAGGTGTTTCAAGGCATGAGATTCAGTGCATGAGTTTCAGTGCATGAGTTTGAGGGCAGGAGTTTCAGGGCATCAGATTCAGGGCATGAGTTTCAGGGCATGAGTTTCAGGGCATGAGATTCAGGACAGGAGTTTCATGGCAGGAGTTTCAGGGCATGAGATTCAGGGCAAGTTTTTCAGGGCAGGAGTTTCAGTGCAGGAGTTTCAGGGCATGAGATTCAGGGTATGAGTTTCAGGGCAGGAAATTCATGGCATGAGATTCAGGGCATGAGTTTTAGGGAAGGAGTTTCAGTGCAGGAGTTTCAGGGCATGAGATTCATGGCATGAGTTTCAGGGCAGGAATTTCAGGGCATGACATTCAGGGCATGTGTTTCAGTGCAGGAGTTTCAGAGCCTGAGATTCAGAGCATGAGATTCAGGGTATGAGTTTCAGGGCAGGAGATTCAGGACAGGAGATTCAGGACAGGAGTTTCAGGACAGGAGCTTTAGGGCATGAGTTTCAGGTCATGAGTTTCAGGGCAGGAGTTTCAGGGCATGTAATTCAGGGCGTGAGTTTCAGGATATGAGATTCATGGCATGAGTTTCAGTGCAGGAGTTTCAGGGCATGAGATTCAGGGCATGAAATTCAGGGCATGAGATTCAGTGCATGAGTTTTAGGGAAGGTGTTTCAGTGCATGAGTTTCAGGGCATGAGATTCAGGGAATGAGTTTCAGGGCAGGAGATTCAGGGCAGGAGATTCAGGGCAGGAGTTTCAGGGCAGGAGATTCGGGGCATGAGCTTCAGTGCATGAGATTCAGGGCATCAGTTTCAGAGCATGAGTTTGAGTGCAAGTGTTTCACGGCATGAGATTCAGGCATGAGTTTCAGGACATGAGTTTCAGGGAATGAGATTCAGCACATGAGTTTCAGGGCATGGGTTTCAGGTCTCTGGTTTCAGGGCTTGAGATTCAGGGCTGCAGTTTCAGGGCAGGAGTTTCATGCCAGGAGTTTCGGGACATGAGATTCAGGGCATGAGTTTCAGGGTTGGAATTTCAGGGCATGGGATTCAGGGCATGAGTTTTAGGGCAGGTGTTTCAATGCAGGAGTTTCAGGGCATGAGATTCAGGGCATGAGTTTCAGGGCAGGTGATTCAGGGCAGGAGTTTCAGGACAGGAGTTTCACAGCAGGAGTTTCAGAGCATGAGGTTCAGGGCATGAGTTTCAGTGCATGAGATTCAGGGCATGATTTTCAGGGCAGGAGTTTCAGTGCAAGAGTTTCTCGGCATGTGATTCAGGGCATAAGTTTCAGGACATGAGTTTCAGGGAATGAGATTCAGGACATGAGTTTCAGGGCATGAGTTTCAGTGCAGGAACTTGAGGGCATGAGATTCAGGGCATGAGTTTCAGGACAGGAGATTCAGGGCATGAGTTTCAGGGGATGAGATTCAGGGCAGGTATTTCAGGGCATGTAATTCAGGGCATGAGTTTGTGGGAAGATGATTCAGGGCAGGAGTTTTAGGGCATGTGATTCAGGGCAAGAGTTTCAGTGCATGAGTTTCAGGGCAGGACTTTCAGGTTATGTGATTTAGGACATGAGTTTCAGGGCCTGAGATTCAGGGCTTGAGTGTCAGTGCATGAGGTTCAGGGCATGAGTTTCAGTGCAGGAACTTGAGGGCATGAGATTGAGTGCACGAGTTTCAGAGCATGAGATTCAGGGCATGAGATTCAGGGCATGATTTTCAGGGCAGGAGATTCAGGGCAGGTGTTTCAGTGCTGGAGTTTCAGGGCATGAGATTCAGGGCATGAGATTCAGGGCATGAGTTTCAGGACAGGAGATTCAGGGCATGAGTTTCAGGGCATGAGTTTCAGGGCATGTGTTTCAGGCAAGGAGTTTCAGGGCATGTGATTCAGGGCATGAGATTCAGGGCAGGTATTTCAGGGCATGTAATTCAGGGCATGAGTTTCTGGGCAGTTGATTCAGGGCAGGAGTTTTAGGGCATGTGATTCAGGGCATGAGTTTCAGTGCATGAGTTTCAGGGCAGGAGTTTCAGGGTATGAGATTTAGGGCATGAGTTTCAGTGCATGAGATTCAGGGCTTGAGTTTCAGGACATGAGTTTCAGGGCATGGGTTTCAGGTCTGTGGTTTCAGGGCTTGAGATTCAGGGCTGCAGTTTCAGGGCAGGAGTTTCATGCCAGGAGTTTCAGGGCATGAGATTCAGGGCATGAGTTTCAGGGCAGGAATTTCAGGGCATGGGATTCAGGGCATGAGTTTTAGGGCAGGTGTTTCAATGCAGGAGTTCCAGGGCATGAGATTCAGGGCATGAGTTTCAGGGCAGGTGATTCAGGGCAGGAGTTTCAGGATATGGGATTCAGGGCATGTGTTTCAAGGCAGGAGATTCAGGACAGGAGTTTCACAGCAGGAGTTTCAGAGCATGAGATTCAGGGCATGAGTTTCAGGGCAGGAGTTACAGTGAAGGAGTTGCAGTGCAGGAGTTTCATAGCATGAGTTTCAGAGCATGAGATTCAGGATATGAGTTTCAGGGCATGAGATTCAGGACAGGTGTTTCAAGGCATGAGATTCAGTGCATGAGTTTCAGTGCATGAGTTTCAGTGCATGAGTTTGAGGGCAGGAGTTTCAGGGCTTCAGATTCAGGGCATGAGTTTCAGGGCATGAGTTTCAGGGCATGAGATTCAGGACAGGAGTTTCATGGCAGGAGTTTCAGGGCATGAGATTCATGGCATGAGTTTCAGGGCATGTGATTCAGGGCAAGTTTTTCAGGGCAGGAATTTCAGTGCAGGAGTTTCAGGGCATGAGATTCAGGGTATGAGTTTCAGGGCAGGAAATTCATGGCATGAGATTCAGGGCATGAGTTTTAGGGAAGGAGTTTCAGTGCAGGAGTTTCAGGGCATGAGATTCATGGCATGAGTTTCAGGGCAGGAATTTCAGGGCATGACATTCAGGGCATGTGTTTCAGTGCAGGAGTTTCAGAGCCTGAGATTCAGAGCATGAGATTCAGGGTATGAGTTTCAGGGCAGGAGATTCAGGACAGGAGATTCAGGACAGGAGTTTCAGGACAGGAGCTTTAGGGCATGAGTTTCAGGTCATGAGTTTCAGGGCAGGAGTTTCAGGGCATGTAATTCAGGGCGTGAGTTTCAGGATATGAGATTCATGGCATGAGTTTCAGTGCAGGAGTTTCAGGGCATGAGATTCAGGGCATGAAATTCAGGGCATGAGATTCAGTGCATGAGTTTTAGGGAAGGTGTTTCAGTGCATGAGTTTCAGGGCATGAGATTCAGGGAATGAGTTTCAGGGCAGGAGATTCAGGGCAGGAGATTCAGGGCAGGAGTTTCAGGGCAGGAGATTCGGGGCATGAGCTTCAGTGCATGAGATTCAGGGCATCAGTTTCAGAGCATGAGTTTGAGTGCAAGTGTTTCACGGCATGAGATTCAGGGCATGAGATTCAGGCATGAGTTTCAGGGCAAGAGATTCAGGGCAGGTATTTCAGGGCATGTAATTCAAGGTATGATTTTCTGGGCAGATGATTCAGGGCAGGAATTTTAGGGCATGTGATTCAGGGCATGAGTTTCAGTGCATGAGTTTCAGGGCAGTAGTTTCAGGGTATGTGATTTAGGGCATGAGTTTCAGGGCATGAGATTCAGGGCTTGAGTTTCAGGGCATGAGGTTCAGGGCATGAGTTTCAGGGCATGAGTTTGAGGGCAGGAGTTTCAGGGCATGAGATTCAGGGCATGAGTTTCAGGGCATGAGATTCAGGGCAGGTATTTCAGGGCATGTAATTCAGGGCATGAGTTTCTGGGCAGATGATTCAGGGCATGAGTTTTAGGGCATGTGATTCAGGGCATGAGTTTCAGTGCATGAGTTTCAGGGCAGGAGATTCAGGGTATGTGTTGTAGGGCATGAGTTTCAGGGCATGAGATTCAGGGCTTGAGATTCAGGGCATGAGTTTCAGAGCATGAGATTCAGGGCATGAGATTCAGGGCATGCTTTTCAGGGCATGATATTCAGGGCAGGTATTTCAGGGCATGTAATTCAGGGCATGAGTTTCTGGGCCGATGATTCAGGGCATGAGTTTTAGGGCATGTGATTCAGGGCATGATTTTCAGTGCATGAGTTTCAAGGCAGGAGTTTCAGGGTATGTGATTTAGGGCATGAGTTTCAGGGCATGAGATTCAGGGCTTGAGTTTCAGGGCATGAGGTTCAGGGCATGAGTTTCAGGGCATGAGATTCAGGGCATGAGTTTCAGTGCAGGAACTTGAGGGCATGAGATTCAGTGCACGAGTTTCAGAGCATGAGATTCAGGGCATGAGATTCAGGGCATGATTTTCAAGGCAGAAGATTCAGGGCAGGTATTTCAGTGCAGGAGTTTTAGGGCATGAGATTCAGGGCATGAGATTCAGGGCATGAGTTTCAGGGCATGAGATTCAGGGCAGTAGTTTTAGGGCATGTGATTCAGGGCATGAGTTTCAGTGCATGAGTTTCAGGGCAGTAGTTTCAGGGTATGTGATTTGGGGCATGAGTTTCAGGGCATGAGATTCAGGGCTTGAGTTTCAGGGCATGAGGTTCAGGGCATGAGTTTCAGGGCATGAGTTTCAGGGCAGGAGTTTTAGGGCATGTGATTCAGGGCATGAGTTTGAGTGCATTAGTTTCAGGGCAGGAGTTTCAGCGCAGTTGTTTCAGTGCAGGAGTTTCAGGGCATGAGATTCAGGGCATGAGATTCAGGGCATGAGATTCAGGGCATGAGTTTCAGGGCAGGAGTTTCAGGGCATGTGATTCAGGGCGTGAGTTTCAGGATATGAGATTCATGGCATTAGTTTCAGTGCAGGAGTTTCAGGACATGAGATTCAGGGCAGGAGTTTCAGAGCATGAGATTCAGGGCATGAGATTCAGGGCATGATTTTCAGGGCAGGAGATTCAGGGCAGGTGTTTCAGTGCAGCAGTTTCAGGGCATGAGATTCAGGGCATGAGATTCAGGGCATGAGTTTCAGGACAGGAGATTCAGGGCATGAGTTTCAGGGCATGAGTTTCAGGGCATGAGATTCAGGGCATGAGATTCAGGGCTTCATTTTCAGGGCAGGAGATTCAGGGCAGGTGTTTCAGTGCAGGAGTTTCAGGGCACGAGATTCAGGGCATGAGATTCAGGGCATGAGTTTCAGGGCATGAGTTTCAGGGCATGAGTTTCAGGGCAGGAGTTTCAGGGCATGTGATTCAAGGCGTGAGTTTCAGGATATGAGATTCATGGCATGAGTTTCAGTGCAGGTGTTTCAGGGCATGAGATTCAGGGCATGAGTTTCAGTGCATGCGTTTGAGGGCAGGAGTTTCAAGACATGAGATTCAGGGCATGAGTTTCAATGCATGAGTTTGAGGGCAGGAGTTTCAGGGCATGAGATTCAGGGCATGAGTTTCAGGGCATGAGATTCAGGGCAGGCATTTCAGGGCATGTAATTCAGGGCATGAGTTTCTGGGCAGATGATTCAGGGCATGAGTTTTAGGGCATGTGATTCAGGGCATGAGTTTCAGTGCATGAGTTTCAGGGCAGGAGTTTCAGGGTATGTGATGTAGGGCATGAGTTTCAGGGCATGAGATTCAGGGCTTGAGATTCAGGGCATGAGTTTCAGAGCATGAGATTCAGGGCATGAGATTCAGGGCATGATTTTCAGGGCAGGAGATTCAGGGCAGGTGTTTCAGTGCAGGAGTTTCAGGGCATGAGATTCAGGGCATGAGATTCAGGGCATGAGTTTCAGGACAGGAGATTCAGGGCATGAGTTTCAGGGCATGAGTTTCAGGGCATGAGATTCAGGGCATGAGATTCAGTGCTTCATTTTCAGGGCAGGAGATTCAGGGCAGGTGTTTCAGTGCAGGAGTTTCAGGGCACGAGAATCAGGGCATGAGATTCAGGGCATGAGTTTCAGGGCATGAGTTTCAGGGCAGGAGTTTCAGGGCATGTGATTCAAGGCGTGAGTTTCAGGATATGAGATTCATGGTATGAGTTTCAGTGCAGGTGTTTCAGGGCATGAGATTCAGGGCATGAGTTTCAGTGCATGAGTTTGAGGGCAGGAGTTTCAAGGCATGAGATTCAGGGCATGAGTTTCAGGGCATGAGATTCAGGCCATGAGTTTCAGGGCATGATATTCAGGGCAGGTATTTCAGGCATGTAATTCAGGGCATGAGTTTCTGGGCCGATGATTCAGGGCATGAGTTTTAGGGCATGTGATTCAGGGCATGAGTTTCAGTGCATGAGTTTCAGGGCAGGAGTTTCAGGGTATGTGATTCAGGGAATGAGTTTCAGGGCATGAGATTCAGGGCTTGAGTTTCAGGGCATGAGGTTCAGGGCATGAGTTTCAGGGCATGAGATTCAGGGCTTGAGTTTCAGTGCAGGAACTTGAGGGCATGAGATTCAGTGCACGAGTTTCAGAGCATGAGATTCAGGGCATGAGATTCAGGTCATGATTTTCAAGGCAGGAGATTCAGGGCAGGTGTTTCAGTGCAGGAGTTTCAGGACATGAGATTCAGTGCACGAGATTCAGAGCGTGAGATTCAGGGCATGAGATTCAGGGCATGAATTTCAGGGCAGGAGATTCAGGGCAGGTGTTTCAGTGCAGGAGTTTCAGGGCATGAGATTCAGGACATGAGATTCAGGGCATGAGTTTTAGGACAGGAGATTCAGGGCATGAGTTTCAGGGCATGAGTTTCAGGGCAGGAGTTTCAGGGCATGTAATTCAGGGCGTGAGTTTCAGGATATGAGATTCATGGCATGAGATTCAGTGCAGGAGTTTCAGGGCATGAGATTCAGGGCATGAGTTTCAGGGCATGAGATTCAGAGCAGGTATTTCAGGGCATGTAATTCAGGGCATGAGTTTCTGGGCAGATGATTCAGGGCATGAGTTTCAGGGCATGTGATTCAGGGCATGAGTTTCAGTGCATGAGTTTCAGGGCAGGAGTTTCAGGGTTTGTGATTTAGGGCATGAGTTTCAGGGCATGAGATTCAGGGCTTGAGTTTCAGGGCATGAGGTTCAGGGCATGAGTTTCAGGGCATGAGATTCAGGCATGAGTTTCAGTGCAGGAACTTGAGGGCATGAGATTCAGTGCACGAGTTTCAGAGCATCAGATTCAGGGCATGAGATTCAGGGCATGATTTTCAAGGCAGGAGATTCAGGGCTGGTGTTTCAGTGCAGGAGTTTCAGGGCATGAGATTCAGGGCATGAGATTCAGGGCATGAGTTTCAGGGCATGAGATTCAGGGCAGGTATTTCAGGGCATGTAATTCAGGGCATGAGTTTCTGGGCAGATGATTCAGGGCAAAAATTTTTGGGCATGTGATTCAGGGCATGTAATTCAGGGCATGAGTATCAGTGCATGAGTTTCAGGGCAGTAGTTTCAGGGTATGTGATTTAGGGTATGAGCTTCAGGGCATGAGATTCAGGGCTTGAGTTTCAGGGCATGAGATTCAGGGCAGGAGTTTTAGGGCATGTGATTCAGGGCACGAATTTGAGTGCATGAGTTTCAGGGCAGGAGTTTCAGGGTATGTGATTTAGGGCATGAGTTTCAGAGCATGAGATTCAGGGCATGAGTTTCAGGGCAGGAGATTCAGGGCAGGTGTTTCAGTGCAGGAGTTTCAGGGCATGAGATTCAGAGCATGAGATTCAGGGCATGAGTTTTAGGACAGGAGATTCAGGGCATGAGTTTCAGGGCAGGAGTTTCAGGGCATGTAATTCAGGGCGTGAGTTTCAGGATATGAGATTCATGGCATGAGTTTGAGTGCATGAGTTTCAGGATATGAGATTCATGGCATGAGTTTCAGTGCAGGAGATTCAGGGCATGAGTTTCAGTGCATAAGTTTGAGGGCAGGAGATTCAAGGCATGAGATTCAGGGCATGAGTTTCAGTGCAGGAACTTGAGGGCATGAGATTCAGTGCAAGAGTTTTAGAGCATGAGATTCAGGGCTTCATTTTCAGGGCAGGAGATTCAGGGCAGGTGTTTCAGTGCAGGAGTTTCAGGGCACGAGTTTCAGGGCATGAGTTTCAGGGCATGAGATTCAGGGCTTGAGTTTCAGGGCATGAGGTTCAGGGCATGAGTTTCAGGGCATGAGATTCAGGGCATGAGTTTCAGTGCAGGAACTTGAGGGCATGAGATTCGGTGCACGAGTTTCAGAGCATGAGATTCAGGGCATGAGATTCACGGCATGATTTTCAAGGCAGAAGATTCAGGGCAGGTATTTCAGTGCAGGAGTTTCAGGGCATGAGATTCAGGGCATGATTTTCAGGGCATGAGATTCAGGGCAGGTATTTCAGGGCATGTAATTCAGTGCATGATTTTCTGGGCAGATGATTCAGGGCAGGAATTTTAGGGCATGTGATTCAGGGCATGAGTTTCAGTGCATGAGTTTCAGGGCAGTAGTTTCAGGGTATGTGATTTAGGGCATGAGTTTCAGGGCATGAGATTCAGGGCTTGAGTTTCAGGGCATGAGGTTCAGGGCATTAGTTTCAGGTCATGAGTTTCAGGGCAGGAGTTTCAGGGCATGTGATTCAGGGCATGAGTTTGAGTGCATGAGTTTCAGGGCAGGAGTTTCAGGGCAGTTGTTTCAGTGCAGGAGTTTCAGGGCATGAGATTCAGGGCATGAGATTCAGGGCATGAGTTTCAGGACAGGAAATTCAGGGCATGAGTTTCAGGGCATGAGTTTCAGGGCAGGAGTTTCAGGGCATGTGATTCAGGGCGTGAGTTTCAGGATATGAGATTCATGGCATGAGTTTCAGTGCAGGAGTTTCAGGGCATGAGATTCAGGGCATGAGTTTCAGAGCATGAGATTCAGGGCATGAGATTCAGGGCATGATTTTCAGGGCAGGAGATTCAGGGCAGGTGTTTCAGTGCAGGAGTTTCAGGGCATGAGATTCAGGGCATGAGATTCAGGGCATGAGTTTCAGGACAGGAGATTCAGGGCATGAGTTTCAGGGCATGAGTTTCAGGGCATGAGATTCAGGGCATGAGATTCAGGGCTTCATTTTCAGGGCAGGAGATTCAGGGCAGGTGTTTCAGTGCAGGAGTTTCAGGGCACGAGATTCTGGGCATGAGATTCAGGGCATGAGTTTCAGGGCATGAGTTTCAGGG